>NW_009210100.1:0-8840 GCF_000690835.1 Fulmarus glacialis
GATTCTATGATTCTATGTTTCTATGATTCAATAAAATGAAGGTTCTGATGTCTACTTTTAAATAAATATTTGAAAATCATAATGCAAAGCGTTAAATATTAATTAATTTTTTTTTTTTTTTTTTTAAGCAGCTTGCACAATGTTAAAATTGTGCAGCACATGACATTTTGACATACAGGCAGGATAGACTCCTCAAATTCATAAAATGCAAATGCACTTGCTTAGAGTAGAATACGTGTTTATACAGAATGATAAAGAACCAAAATACAAAATGTGTCTGTTCACCTATACTTATTTTAGCTCTACCCTAAAATACATTAACAAATGAAGCCATCCGACTGCTAATGAGCAGCTGTGAGTTGCACAATCCATCTCCGGACTTACTAAACTGGACATAAAGTTTTGCATACACTGCTTGTAAAAAAAGATGTAGGGAAGTGCAGTTTTAATTTAACAACATGGCTTTCTGTGAGCACACTGAAAGCATACTGTAGTAACAAAATAACCTTCAGTGAAATCAATAAGCGTTAAGAATTTAAATAGCTTCCAGGATTGGGGACACAGAATTTACTACAGGGTACCAACAGCCTCAATTTGACAAGGCCTGAGTGCTTTGCTGAATATGGACTTCAACATATGCGTAAAGTTTAGCTGTAAAATATTTTACCAAGTATAGCCTATAATGAAGAATTAAGTGAAAATCAAGAATGTTTGTGATCTTTCAAATGTATTTTTGCATAAAGTTAATAAAACTTATTTCACACACATTTTTCATGGCACAGACTTTCTGAATTTTATTTCTTTGCTTGCAATCCTTTCAGCCACTAAATAGGCGACAACACAGTTTTAACATTTCTATGCTTTGGTTCATGTCTTGTAAGGTCATCTATGAAAAATTGCAAGTGTTCAAGAGATCTGTTATAACCAAAATAGGATTCAAATATTAGTTCCTGAAGAGCATTACTTGGGGTTTTCTACAATATAAATTACAAGCTAGGGTACTGATTTCCTTGTAAGAAATATATTTATAGAATACTTGCACTTTTCAAGTTTCCCTGGAGAGTTTTGGTGAAATCTAGTGCCTAGTCCACAATGTCCTTCATCCTTATTTAAAATTAATATGGATTTTGGTTCGTGTTCACAGATGCTTACCTGGGAAATCTTAGCATGCTTTGGCCATAACTCAAAAACAAGTTATGCTCAGAAGCATTTGCAGCTTTAACTGGATACTGACTGAGAAGTACATGTGTAGAAAGGTGAAAAGACTAGCATCTGTTACCATGGATGTGCTGGAGCCTCCATTACCCCAGATCAAATTTAGCCTTGTGTCAATAGTTTACATAGGGAGGGAGGATGATTGGTTACCTTGGGTCAAAGATGCAATGCTAAATTCCATACTTACTTATGGTTTCTGCACATCACCTCTAAATAAGGCAAAATTTTCAGTGACCTTATCTATTGCTGTTGCTTGTCACTGCGAACATCAATTTAACTTTATGGCATCCAAAGCATGTTTTATTCCTTTTTGCTGCCACAGCACATCTCAACATGATTCTTTCATTGAGTTCTCTTAGATCCCCAGTGGGCACTTAAGACTCTCAGGGTAACTGTGTAATAAAATGCAGTCTGACTGGCTGCAACCTATTGGCTTTCCTGAACTCCAGAGAAAAAAAAAAAAAAAAGAAAAAAAGAAAGAAAAAAAGAAAAAAAACCCTCACTCTCTCTACTCTCCAAAGCAAGATTATAGGGGGCTTAATGTTTAGATTAAGAGAGAAAAAGAAAAAAAGGGGGTGGGGGGAAGAATAAATGTGAATAATGTGAATATCTAAGGAATGGTAATAAAATTGAGAAAAAAACTAATAAGCTGGCCAGAAGCCTTCAGTGCAAAACTGAATTCATTGCATGCAGAGTAAAGACTGTGATTTGAACTCAGTCATAAAAGCAGAATTAAGGAGAAATCTAGGCCTTCAGACAAGAAGTTCTGATTTAAACGCTAGATAAGGTTATACCATTCAAAGTCTCAGTTTTTAATATATGTTTGCCTTCAGCTCACTCGGCAGATCTGGCAAACAGAATTAGTTATGTAAGCCATCTACCCAACGTCTTCTCAAAGTCAAATAGAATAAGTAGTTACAGCACTTTTTCAGTATATGGTTTTTTAAAAATTTATTTACTATTTATTATTTTTATTTCCTGCAGGTGGTTGCTGGTATACAACAGCAAACTGAATGTGTTTTCTAAAACAGTTTTAAAATTCAAATATTGTTCAGTACTTAATAGTATTATCAGCCACCTTGTTTTCAGCTTAAAAAGTCAGACTTCAAGGGGAAGCTGGAGGAGAGATGATGGACCCTTTAACTCTTTAAAGAAAACCACTTGAGAGTCCTTACTGTTTCTGCTTTGAAATTAGTTAGAGGGCGGCATAACAGTAATAAATTATTCAGTATAATATGCAAAATTAAATGCCTTTTACAAATATTTTAAACATTAACCTTCAAACTTCATTTTAAAAAGGTACAGTCACAGAAAAACAAGGGTAGCAAGGTTTTTCATCATACGAACATTTAATGTTTTAAAATTATTAGCTTCAAAGGAAAGCAGTAGCTCTAAATAAGACAATATACTGTTTTATCTGATTTGATTTTAAACCTCAAGACCTATATATTCCTATGCTGCACTCATGGAAATTTTGCAAAACCAAATTTATTTCCCTTAGTCAGTGAGGCTGCTCAAGCATTTAACTATATATTTGTATGGATTTTGAGGAAAACATGAAAATCATCTCTCTACTGCAAGGTGACAGGAAGATTAAAGGAAATATTTGCTGTTTAAGTATATATATAAATATATGGGTTTTTTTTTTTAAGTTTTGCTTTTTTCACCTCAAACCCCAGTTCAGAGACTTAAACCAATTCAAGGACCTAGGTGGAACGTCTGTTACGGAGATAACTGCTCTCTGCATCAACAGGTAACACACCACCCTACTGCAGTCTAGGTGAGCTTGCAAGATTGAGGCATTTTTCTCTTCCTCCCACTAAGCTCATGTCCTGCTTGCAGTGCTTTAAAGTACATAGTCTTTATGTATCTAATTACGGCATATGTTTTGAGATAAATCTGAAAGTATAAATCGTGGGCTATTTCTATCTTGAAAGCTAAAAGTCCAGCTCTTCTGTTCAGGGCTGAGAACAATCTCACCTTACAGCAATTATTCTGGCTAAACCCTGTTGTTACAGAGATAGATGACCAAGAACACTAAAACCAATTTGCAACTGTTCTGCATCGTATGGGTGGAAATGCTATGCTTCTAACTTGGCCATTGTTTACACCTAGAGTGGAGGATTTTGATTTCTTGTGGTAAGAGGAATCAGAAAGAATCATCCTTAAAGCTGAATTACACCCAAAATAGTGAATTTTCAATACTGATTATTGAGTGTGTATTTCAATACTGATTATTGAGTGAATCAGAAAACTATAATGCATCCTTTCAGCTTCAAATCATTACAATTTTGCATGAATCATTACCAAATATAAGAAACACACATATATTTTTCTTATATGTATGGTGCTTGGAGAATATTATGATTTACATATTTGGTGCATACACCGCAAAAAAATTTCATGTTAATGAAAGGAGTTCCAAACGGTGTCTGCTTTTTCATCATTCAAAGACTGGCTAAAACTTCTCTAAAAGTAATTACCCATGCTTGTAAATACAGATAGGCCAATTACATGCTTTAAAAGAAAAACTTCATAGCTTTTGCCTCACTTATTTTTCTAAGATGTTTTAAATAAGGAACATTTTATATAAGCATTCATTACTCTGGCTTGTGTGATGTATAAAATATTTCACAGAAGACTGTTTAACATGCAAAATATATCAACAAATGACAGTTTTATAAATTCAAGAGCCATTCTGATCAGAAGGCAAGTAAGGCATACAAATGCCGCTGCTAAGGAAACAAATCCTGCTTGGTACAAAGTTTATTTCATCCCAGAAAAACAAGTTCAGGAAATGTTTATACTTCAGGAAAAAAAAAAAAAAAAAATCCAGACTTTAAAAATGTGTAAAAGATGTCTGTATCTTCAGGATATAAAAAGAGCATCCTGAGAATCCTTTGTTGGAATTCAGAAACTACATTTTCCCCCTGAAGCCCCCCTATAGAGAAGGCAATATAACCCCATAGCCCACTAAGTACAGTATTGCTTAGAATAGGCCATGCACTTTGTGTTGATGTTGCAAGGCCTCAGAACTGAGTTTTGTCAAGATTACTTTGAATTTTTCTTGACCTGCTTGGAGCTTTGTTTTAGCTTGTTTAGTTATAAAAGCATTTCTTTTTCAGTGACTAGGTGGCTATGCCTAGTTTGTTTTATTTTTGCATATCTTTGTATTGTATAACCGTAATCCTACACATACAGTTGTAACAAGTAGTTATTCTGTGTAGAATGAAATATTCATGGCTCTAACATAATGGTGTAATGTAGAGAAATACAGGCCTGGTATGACTGTGGAGGCTTTAAAAGCAGGGACTAGGGATGCAATGTAGAGGAGCACAGGCATGGGATGATAAGAAAAGCGACACAGGGTGGCATTAGAGAGCCCAGAGACATAAACAACTCGACTATGGTCAATTAAAGGAATGCAGACACGGAGCTGGGCAAAACCAGCCAAGGGTAACAAGAAGAACAAGAAGAAAGAGAACAAAGTATGCAGTATATGCAAAACACTTCCTATATAGTAAATTCAGCTTTAACAGGGACTTACAGACCCACAAAGAGCGAGCAAAGTTTGCAACATGTGTTAGCAAACACATAAAAATGACCCTAAGCAGATCCTACAGTGAGGAGGAGGCAATTATCATTAACATCATATTGCTCTGAGCAATGGACTCAGGATCCTGACAACTTGCATGCCCAGCTGAAGCTGTTGACTCTAAGAACCCAAGGGGCAGTGGAAGGGTGAACATAACAGCAAAGAAAGGGGTAGATACTAAGAGGTCCACATTTAATAATTTTACTGTCTTACTATCATTGATTTTTCTACAAGGCAGGTTTTTTCTTTGTTTGCTTTTTCTTTATTTTTCTGTAACAAATTTGAAGCAATGAATATTCTTTGATTAGTCAGTTAAGATTTCAATTACAGAAAGAAGAAATTATTGGCTTTGCGTATACAAGATTTGGTTACTTTTTGCCCTTAAGAAGACATTGAGTGTAACAGAAGCTTCAGTTCAGACCCCTGCAAAATTCTATTAAAAGATTTCTTAGTGTCTCAACAGTAGGAAGTAACTTTCCAGTTCAGTCAAACCCATGCAACCTGAAGTTCATTTCGAACAGTTTTCTCCAGAATCTTTCACAGACTGTTTTTCCTTCTACATACCTTTCCTCTCTGTTTGTCTGTACCAACCCTTACATTTAAAAAGAATTCACAGGGGTCTATAGATTTGTGCAGGTATCTGAAGAAAAAAGATTTTTATGCTCTGCTCTCTATTTTTTAAGATAATTAATCCTAACAGAATATTATTTGGATAATGCTTTTCATTTCAGTTTCCTTTAAATAATATAGAATGGAAGAACAGTTTGATATAATTCAGTTGCTTCTAGAAGAACCTGCTCTGATAAGGCTTCCTTTCACTTCACAGTATCTGGAGCATCTGTTCACATTGAGAACATATCCCTTAAACTGTAAAGTGGGCAATGTATCAGCACAAACTGCACACTAAAACATCAGTGTGCTTCTATGATCATCCCTCCTCAAGTGAAAACAAACACCCATAGCCAACCTTTTGCATATGTCCTTTCCAAGAAATGTAAAATAATGGGAGTACATACCCCATGCATCACCAAAGCATATGGGCTGCTAACTGAGAAGCCACATATAACTAAAAACATTAGAAGAGACTACATAGAATATGGTCTCCCCCATGGAAATATTTCTGCAAAACAAGCAGACTATAAGTAGAGTAGATTGCAACTATTCTAACACTAGGTAACAAATTTCAAAGCTGAAGGCATTCATCGCGCTACTCATTTTCACTTTTTTTGCACACATTTTACAGTTACTTCAAGCAGATCTGGAAATCTGAAAGACTATAGGTTTTGATTGAAACAAGTGTTATTTCCTTACTGACTGTGCTAATTCAGCAAAATGGTAAAACTGAGCTGAATCATCATGCAAATCTGTAAGAAGCTTTAAAATACTAGCTGTAAAATGAATACACATTTTATATCTATTCATAAAGCCAAGAGACTAAAAATCGGAATCTTCCTGAAATCTGCTGAACTTTACAATGCACTGCAGATTAAAATTTCTAATATTAAGGATTAAAAAAACCCCAATAACCTGGTGTATGATAGTCACAAATACTTGGAATAGAATTGCCTTTTAATTTTGTCTCATTATTATAATGTACAGAGATAACATAAATTTCCTGATAAGTATGTTCACATTCCAGTAGAAGACACACGTAGAGGATGCTACACTCATAAGTAGCAAGTAAGAGAAATATGCACACTGTCTGTACCAGAATTCCAGCTCCAGAGGACCTAAAAAACTCTCTACATTTCCAGCTTCACATTCAGTTCTCAGTCCCCTAATATCCAAAATGCCTAAATGTTAACATGCAGCTGGCCACCATTCTGACATACATCAACCAGCTCCTTTGCCAAGAGAATAAATGTGGCAGAAGCTACATAGACACGTTCAAGTGTTGTCCCAAAACGGATTGCTGCACGCATCCAGCAAGCTCCAAAGAAGTTCTGCAGCTTCCGAAACATGGGAACAACTGATAAACACCCTCTGCCTTTTAAATCTCAGAGGGCATCCAGGCAGCACTCCAAAGACAAGATATCCTTGTTGAAGATACTGCTCCAGAAAGCAATTCAGTGCAGGAGCTTAACCTGTCTTCTTCCTGAAGCTGATCCACAGAACTCCCTTCTTCACTGACTGTACAAAGAAATCAACCATCCTTGCCTTTCCTTCTTGGGCAAAGGAAACTATATTTTGCCTGAAAAGGCTCTGCTTCAGTGGTGAAACATGCCTAGAAGATTCAAGATAAGCATCTTACATTGCTGCAGATGTTTGGTCCCAGACCAAAACTCTGGACTCTGACCAGAAGGCAGGTGGTTGCATTCTTCAACATTTCAAAGGTTGCGCTTGCAAATTCAAGTGGTGAGCAGCCTGGAAGCAATGAGGCCAGATACATCTGGTCTCAATTCATCCCAAATCCCTTAGTCTACTATTTCCTGTCTGTTATGTTTTTCTCTGAATACTCAAAATCGGCCATTAGGAAACATCAATGCAGATAAAATGGCATAAAGAGTAGCTTGAGATAACAGTAAGATTTCTACAAATGCAAACAAAAGCTGACCACGCCTGTCCCTGAATATCTCTCATTTGAAGTTTCAAAATGTATTACGCCTTCAACAAGTGGATCATCATTATATGAAAGCAACACCACACCATACTTTCAATATTAATATTTTAATGGTTTATGTGTTTGTATATCTGTACATTACAAGAAAAAACATTTTTGGTCAAGATTTAAGCTGCCTGAAATCAGACTTCCAGTCTTGCAAGGAATTAATCAAAAGAGTTCAACAGAGGAGTAAGAGAGAAAGAGTGACCAAAAAAAGTTTTAAGGTAAGAAAAAAATTAAAGTAAGAATAGTTAGGAGGCTGATTAAGAATTTTTCTAATCAAAATTATAGCAAAGGTTTTGTTTTGGTTCTGAGAAATTTAATTAAAATCTGTAAATTAGTTGTCATCAGCAGTGTGACTTAGTACTTCAGCAAGGCTAAGGAAAAGAGGGAAAAGATGTTTTAAACAAACTGGACATCTGTGGACTATATTTCCCACTAAGTGTATTATATGCATCGGGGGCGGGGGGGAAGGAAAAAAAAAAAGGCTCAAAAAAGTGTAATTCTCCAAAACGTATAGCGAACCCTATTCTTTCTGACAAGTGACTTATTTTCTATGTCTGAAAAGTCTTTAGTTCCTAATTTATGTTAGGGATTAGAAGTTTTTAAAAGTTCAGATGAGTCCCAGTTGTCATGTTATGCCAATGTAATGACATTGTTATGTGTAATATATCATCAAACTGACATCTTTGTGGTACCAAAGGGGAATGAAAGATAATGGATTACAATGAAGGACCTTGAAAAGGTAGGTTTCAGAGTTTAACGATTTCAGCTTAGGCAGAAATCATTTCTCAGTGTAGCATCCTGCTTCCTCTTGTTCATCCTGTTATTTTATTTTCTCCTTCATTTAGGCTTAAAATGTTGCTAACAATCTATTCACTAACAACTGCTTCCAACAACTGTATTTTTAATAGTGGACTTGCTTCAAAGTGTCTTATATTGCTGTCAATACCCTTACAAAGTCTCTGATAATTACAAACGCTGAAATAAAGAGTCATTCCCTATATATAATGTTCTGGCTGTTGTCCATTTTTTTCATACTAAATAACAAAATCCAATAGAATGATTTGTCCTCAGGCTCAGGACATTCTTTCTCCTTAGAATTTATGTAAAATCAGGACACATGATAAAGAAGAAGGTAAAATACATTTTACTGATTGTGGCATTTACCCAAAATCATAGCAGAGCATTGGCAACATGTAAGTTCTCTAAACATCTTGTCAAATAATATCTCTCCTTTTATTTAATTCTATACATACACAGAATCATAGAATCATAGAATCATTAAGGTTGGAAAAGACCTCTAAGATCATCAAGTCCAACCGTTAACCCAACACCACCATGCACACTAAACCATGTCCCTAAGCGCCTCATCTACACGTCTTTTAAATACTTCCAGGGATGGTGACTCAACCACTTCCCTGGGCA
>NW_009210101.1:0-365 GCF_000690835.1 Fulmarus glacialis
TTTATTTTATTTTATTTTATTTTAATTTTCTTATGTTATTTTATTTTATTTCATTTAATTTCATTTCATTTTATTTCATTGTATTTTGTTGCATTGTATTGTATTGTATTGTATTGTATTCCATTCCATTCCATTCCATTCTATTCTATTCTATTCCATTCCATTCCATTCCATTCCATTCCGTTCCATTCCGTTCCATTCCGTTCCATTCCAGGAAGAGGAAAAATAAGCAGTTATCTTATTATCACCTCATGTTTCTTCTCAGACAGCTTAGACCCAGTGCCAGGCTCAGGGAAAGACAGACATACAGCATTTTAAACCCCTTTACGGAGGCGGGGAGCTGCCAGTGGCTGGGTTTCCCTCTT
>NW_009210101.1:396-17153 GCF_000690835.1 Fulmarus glacialis
CGTCAAACTGAGAACCCTGATCTCAGCAGGGTGGCAGCTGCTCTAACATAAACTTTAGGGATAGAGGCCCAGACAGGTCTTTAGCATAAACAGAAAAAAACCTTGTGAAATAGGTTTAATTTAACATATCCAGTAATCCTAGACGTTCTCACTTCCTTCCTGTTATTATCTGACACGATTCTCTATTCTTGGATACTCAGAAACATTTATTCAAAGGAAAACTGAACAATAACAAACATGGGATTAAAATAAAACCAGAAAAATAACGGGAATGATGGATGAGAAGCTGGTTGGGCTTCCAGGAAGGTTCGAGGAAAATCTCCCGCACGGGGATGTGACGGTGCCGTACTCTGAATCTGCGTTGGAGGGAGAGAGGAACGTGCTACGTTGCCTTCAAGACCAACTGCAATCGCAGCAGCTGGTGGGCTTGGAGCTATTTGGTCCAAACTGGCTCATCTCAGCAGGGTGGTTGGAGAAAGAGCCATGGGATCTTCTCTGAAATGTTTTGTGGTGGACTCTGTCCCTGAGACACGTGGCTCTGAGCACAATGTATTAGAGGTCAACAGGACCTTGTCTTCCAGAGGCCAAGGGGACAAGCTGCGACCAGGCGGCTGCAATTAAGCATGTCATTAAATCTCTTTTTTCCAGGCACCTTGACATCTGCTTTTTAACACAGACATAAGAGGAAATGCTGGTTTTCTGCACCGGGATAAGAGCAGGTGCAAACAACTCTTGGCTAACCAAGACCTTTGGGCATGACACACCTTGTGGTCTCATCTCACCTTGGCACGCCTGAACGTGCCTCTCTGCTCAGTCCCAGTGTATGGCTGAGCTGCATCCCATGTGGTTGATTTCCTCTTGGGTGAGTGTCCAAATGCCCCGATCTCCGGTATTTTAGAGGTACCACGTGGCCCATGAGTCAACACAGCAATGATCCGCTTTGGCCATTCCCAGGTTGGTAGTTCACAACCTCCAGAGACAGCACAAGGTTTTTATGTCTGCAAACAACCAGGACAGCTCAAGGGCTTGGCTCCCACCCTGCTGGCTCCTGGACGCGTTCCTCTGTTGGCTCTTCTCCCTCTTCCTTGCTCTGCATTTCAGCAGACCAGCCCCACTCCTCCCTCCTCTGCATGCCCATGGCTTGCCAGGCATTAACATAGGAGAGCTCCCACGTGTCAGAGACGTCACCAACTCTCTCTTCAGGGTGTTGGGATCTGTGTGCAGACAGGCTGATTTCTTTGGGCATCTTCCAAGCAGATGTCTCCAGTGGGTTGTGTTCCTCCCTTACATCCCCAGAAAGTCTTTGTAGGTATCGTGCAGAGCCTGGAGAGGACAACGATGTCTGTGTAGGTCCTAGGACTGTCACATAGGTCCTAGGACTGTCACATCATCCTATGACCGTTGAGCGAGGAAGACGTGTTCACACCAGCAGGCAACGTGAAACGGCTCGCTGGTGCAGTGATAATGCTGAACTGGCTGGTTTCTCCTTCTCTTCCTCCTCCTCCTCCTCCTCAGGCAGTTAATATTGATTGGGCTTATGAATTAACTTCCCTCTTAGAGATTCAATAGAGCCGGAATTGGTACATTAAACAAACAGCAAGCGGTTTATGACTCACGCGATGGCCCTGTGCCAAAGCAAGCACAAAAGCAGAGGCCTCAGCCGAGCTTTGGGAATTGTTCAGTGTTAAAATCCACATGGTCCTGGAGAAGACATCGGAGGGGTCTTCCTCTCTAAATTCAGCTGGAGCAGGTGAAAAACTTCTCCCCTCCTCAGGTGTGGTGCCCAGGACCTCTGCTCCTCAAGTGGAGTGGAGTCAGCAGGACATCCCTGCTATAGAGGGATGCCACCGAGAAGAAAATCCTTGTCCCTGAGAGGCACATGAGTACCACAGGGACACAGACCCCATCTCGGATTTGGGAAGGTCCCTCTTCCAGACACCACATGTCTCACCTGTTCCAGCACAGGATGATGCAGCCCCATCCTGCAGAGTCCTAAAGGTCTCTATTTTCGAGTAAAATGAGTAAGAGTTGATTGTTCTTTTGGGTAGGAATGATTCAAGAAGTTTTAAATAGCAAAACTGTCCTTTTCTATAGTTATTTCCCACTTTATTCCCGCTCTCAACTGCTGGGCGGTTTGTAAACATTTATTAAAATCTGCTTTGACATCTCTCACAGAGTATTTCCTTTTGGCTACCTTCTTGCACATTTGTTTCCATCCAGATTCCCATACAAGGACAACGGGGAATCAAACCTCTTTCATTGCTCGTAGCCTGCCCAGAGCCCTCCCGAGTGTCATGGCTGGAAATCAGACAGGGTGAGACCACCCCAAGGTCCTGGCTGAGATGGGTCCTTCACTCTGATGGTGCCGACCATGTCCTAAGGAGGGGAAGTGTCTCCTGTGCCTGTTTGCAAAACAAAGCTCTAAAGACAATGGAAAATCCCTAGCAGAAATGAGACCTCCATCACTTTGGGCCACGGTGTCTCTTTGCAGGGACCCACTCTCATCTCAGCTGGAGCTCGTGCTGTGGGAGGACAGAAACTGAGCCAAAGCCTCTGTGAAACTTTCCATGGCCCAACCCAGGAGGGAAAATCTCTTCTTGACCCCGCCAACCTCACAGCTATTATGATCTTAAGCACACAACCAACGCTCACTAGCCATGTCTTCAAGAGACCCGCACCATGTCCATTTCCATCCTGCACCATCCATCCTGTCTGCTCCCTCTTCCTTGTGATCAGTCCTGGCCACTTAGAAGAGATAAGTTGGGGGGGGCTTGTTGGGGGCTTGAGAACACTAATTCACTTTAAATGCCCTGCCCAGCCTCCACTGGGGCCTCCTCCCACCCTGCCCGTGGCCCAGGACTCCCATTTCAGCTCAGCCCAGGGCCCCCATTTCAGCTCAGCCCAGGGCCATCAGTCCCTGCCCCAGTGACACCGTAGGTGTCTTCAGCCCCACCATGGCCCAGCCCTGCCTGGCCATGGGCTCCCATGGATTGATGCTCTGGCTTGGCCTCAGACCTGCCTCATCACCAGGAACTTGCCTGGTGCTGGGAGCTTCCCCTGGCTGTCCCCTCTCCAGGTCTGCCCTGCTCACCTCTCTTGGGGATGGTGGAATGGGTCCTGGCTGGAAATTCCCCTGCCCTGCCAGCCCAGGGGTGCCCCGTGGTTCCCTGTCCTTTAGGAAGCCCTGACAAAGGAAAAAGTGATATGAAACTGAGAAGAGTGGCTGATACACCCGATGGACGTGCTGCCATCCAGAGGGACCTGGCCAAGCTGGAGAAAGGGCCAGAGAGGAACCTCATGGAGTTCAATGAGGACTAACCCCAGGCACCAGCACAGGCTGGGTGCTGAGCGGCTGGAAAAAAGTTCTGCAGAGCAGGACTTGGGTGTCCCGGTGGGCTTCTGGGGCTCCCCAGCATGAGAAGGACATGAACATACTGGATTGAGTCCAGTGAAGGGCCAGGAAGATGAAGAAGGGACTGGAGCATCTTGCTCCATCATACATGAGGAAAGGCTGAGAGAGCTGGGACTGTTCAACCTGGAGAGGAGAAGACTTGGGGGAATCTTTTCGAATACCTGATGGGGTGGGAATAAAGAAAATGGAGCCAGGGTGTTCTGAGTGGTGCCCAGTGACAGGACAGGGGGTAATGGGCATAAACTGAAACACAAGAAATCCTCTTTGAACATAAGAAAATGATTGTGCTACTGTGAGGGTGGTCAAGCACTGGCACAGGTTGCCAGTTGAGGTTGTGGACTCTCCATCCTTGAAGATGCTCAAAACCCATCTTGACATGGCCCTGAGCAACCCGTTCCTGGTCATCCTGCTTGAGCACATGGTTGAACTAGATGGTCTCCAGAGGTCCCTGCCAGCCTCAGCCGCTCTGTGGAAGGGAAGGGACGAGACAACACCCTTAGGAAATAAACCCTGTCCACTTGTGGGAAGGTGGGAGTCTCTCTGCCTGGGAGGTGACCAGGGAAGTCTTTGAAGCCACAGGTTGGTGTAACAAGGATGCACCTGTCCCAAGCTCTGTCTACTCCTTTGCAAGGTGGAGGGGCTGCTAATGCCAGCCCTTTCCAAGCCCTTATACGAGGCTTTCTCCCACCCATAGTGCGCATCGGAAGTGCAGGCAGGGCTGCTTCACCTCATGCAGTGGTCTTGTGAGGACACGGTGAGCTCGTCACCCTCCTCCTCCCTCCCCCGTAAATCCCAGACAACCTCCAGACGTGCTGCGGAGGATAAGAGCCATGTGTTTGTCATTAGATCAGAGATAAAAGCTCTGGCTGAAGTGGATGAACTTCTGTCCTCTGAAGCAGGTGCTCCTGCAGGATAGCGAAGTCCAGATGTTAGCACAGCTGGCAGAGATGTCAGCGCTCTTGTGAAGCGAGGGAGGGAGCTGCTCCTGGAGAAACATCTGGGCACGGCAGCTGCTCGACATGCTCTGCTTGGAGATGGGCCCCTTTCCAACTGGTTTGGAGAGGCAGCACAGGCACAGCTGGAGATGAACAACACTGGGAAGCACCTACATCCTTCCCGACGGACAGTCTGGGTAGCTACACCAAGTGGACATCCATCCTAGATGCCTAATTTTGGTTTGATGAGTCCAGATGTGTTTTAAAGGTCCATGTTGGAGTCTTGAGGCTGCTTCTATAGACCATAGGGAGAACCAGCTACCTCCAGAGGACAATTCACCTTGCATCCCCAGAGATGGCATCAGCTGTCTTTTCGAAGTATCCTCCTCTCCGATGCTAGCGACTCTTCTCACACTCCCATGGTTGATATTTGCCTGCTGAAGCCAGGTCAGGTGACCCCCCCCCCTCCACCCCAGAGAGGGATCCATACTTACCCAGATGCTCTGCCAAACCAGGTTCACCATCCCAGTCACCTTAAAGATCTTCTCCAGGTTGATGGAAAACATCAACCTTGAGGTTTTTGAGAGAATTAGGTCTCAATTCCCATAACCACTGTTCTGGAGAACGTTTGCTCAGAACATCTTGTACTCATAGAAAGTAAGATGAGGATGGAGTTGGAGCTGGAAGGATGAGTTTGGTACACGGATCTGTACACAGACAGAAATGCCTCTCACGCCTGCTTCACTTTAGATATTTCCTCCCCCGGCTATGGCACCTCTGAGGCTGCTGCCATTGATGGCAATTATCCTCCTTGGTTGGACCAAGATCACTCTTGAGTTTGGAGGCTGGTGGCTTAAGCGAAAGACTGAGCACAAAGAGCCAAGGTTGCATCTCAGTGATCTTAGAGGTCTTTTCCAACCTTAATGATTCTATGATTCTATGATTCTATCTGGTTTGGGGAAAAGGCAAGTGGAATACTGGGCTGGTGAGAAACTACTTGGTTAAGTGAAGGTTGGAGAAGGATTTGTGGCATGAAGAGGCACCTACTTTCTGTCCCCACAAGGGCATCTCACACCTCACCGAGACCATGGGCGTGGGGTGAAGAAGGGAGCTGGGCAGGGAAGGTTGCTCCAGGTAAGAGAGTCAAAGGGCTGAATCTCAACGCTTTCCTGGAAGATGTTCAGAGGAGGTGTGATGGTTGTCAGCCATGTGGCTCTGGGCACAAAGTGTCACCGATGCTTGAGCGGTGGTGTTTTGGGGGGCCCCAGACAGTTTTGGGGGGATGCAGAGGCCCACCAGTCATCTGGTTCCCGAAGAGCATTGCTGACCAAGGCTTGGAGGGGGTCTCAGGCAACCACAAATCTCCTCATATCACTAAGTCTCCAGCAATCACAGCAAAAATGGATGCTGGGCTGCTTGGCTTCAGCAATTGGGGGCAGAGTGGGTTCCATGCGTGGTGGGATGTCCAAGCCGGGCCCTCTGCTCCAGCTCCTTACCCTCGCTGCTGCAGCGAGATGGGCTTTCTGAGGGCCTTGATCAGCTCTAATCAGCCTCTCCCTTAGCCCAAACAGTCCCGTTCCCACCGGCCGCTGGCTCCAGCCTGTGCTTGCCCTCCAGGGCTGCTTGGCTCAGCGCCTTCGGGGGCATCTTGGACCTTTCACCCACCACGGATAAGGGGAGAGAGCCACCGAGCCCTCCATCGCTCCATGCATGAGGGGCTGGAGGTCCCTCTCCTCCAGCAATACCTCCCGACACAGCTCTCCCATCCCTCCCAGTGCATCCAGGCTGAGGCAAACTGGCTCCCAGTACAATGTAAAGAGGAAAGGTGAAAAAACAGAGGAAAAATGCATGCAACCACTTATTTACTGCCCCAAACCTCCCCTTCATGCCACCGCGCTCACCCAGCCTGCAAAACTGGCTGGCAGAGAAGGGATGTGCTCCCAGTTTAAAAGTGCTCCCAGTTTATAAGTGCTCCCAGTTTATAAGCACAGGGAGAGCATTTGTGGGGAGATAAGGGCTGGTACGCACGCAGGGAACCGGGCTGAGATAACGTGCAGGAGAACAGCCATCGGCAAAGCCCCACTGGGCTGCAAAGCATGGAAATGTTTCAGCTCCACGAAGCTGCATCCAGGGTCAAGCGACCCTGGACTGCGCCAGAGATAGGAGCGGGACAGACGCTGCCAACCTTGGGGGCACGGACACATCCTGCCCCTCTGGGACCAGGTCCAAAATCATGTACGTTCAAACAAGACTGCTTTACTCTGCTGCCCTTTGCATCCTTGGGGTTAAAAATCACCGCTATAAATAACTATATTTGAGCAGCCATCGGCACCTTGATCCAGGCAGGACTCAAGAACTGATGGGAATTGGGATCGAGAGGTGTAAAGAGGTCAGAAAGGGTAAAAATGGCCCTTCAGCAGGGCTGGCTGCTTTTCCAAGCAGGTCAGCAGCACGTATGGGACCTCCTGTGCCCTGTGTGTTGGCACTGACCACCCAGCCACGGGAACTGTAGCTCTTATATGGGTCTTATTAATTTTGTGGTGCTTGGAGCAAAGTGCGTTGCAGGGGGGCAGGGGTCTCGTCTGGAGGGAGCCCCAAGGCTATCCCAGCAGCACAGCTGGCCAAAAATCCATCCATGGACCAGAAATATCTCACCTGTCCTCATCTAGTCAGAGATGCAAGTGATCACTGCTCCAAACAGCGATGCAGAAGTTCTCCGTGACCTGCTCGAATGTATTTTTCCATCTCCCTACAATGTCTTTGAGCTGGCTGCAAAATCTCTCCCTGTGTTTGAACATGCACACGTGGGCAGGAGACACCAATACAGCTCTGCCCTTCGCCCTGGGGGATCCAGGCTTTGGCCCCTTCTCCAGTTCTCTGTGGCACCATGGTTGGATGCAACATCAAGCTCAGGGTTGTTGCCCTTGGGAAATCATCCTTCCCTTGGCCTTTCCTTTGATGCTTGGAGGTCAGCTGCCCCACGTCCTTCTGCCTGGTCCAACGCGCTGCAAACATTTCTCTCCTCCCTCCCTCCCCATCTCTTTTGATTTCTCGTTGCATCCTGGTCAATATGCGCTGAGCAGGTCTAAGCATCCCTGAGGATTTGTCCGGTTCCCTTTTCCTTCAGCTTAGGAAGGATCTTGCATGGTTCATCCATTCTCCCAATGAGGTTGTTTTCAAAGGACAACTCAAGCTCTTAATGCCACAAAGGGCATCAGCTAGCGATTTCTGAATATTTGGGGGACAAGGCTTGGGATTATGCAGAGCTCTTTGCTGCCTACCGCTGAATCACAGTGACCTCCCACGATCGGCGATGGTGGGAGCACTGGGGAAACACCAGTGCCTTAGAAATAGTGCACACAAGCATGCAGCAACACATGCAAAGCCAAGTATTTGCCCTTTCATGCTCCTTCGAGGAGGGTTCCTCCTGCGGAAAGTGGAGCTATCCCGGCACTAAACCAGGATGAAGGGGAGTGGAGGGGAAAATGCGGAGGGGAAGAGAGGCTGGAGGGCAGCAGGTTGGCTGGGAAAAAATAACAGGGCCAAAAAACCCAACACCAGCATTTTAGCCAGTGAATAGTGAACTCAACTCCTCTTTATGATGTTTCCTAGGACACTGGGTCTTCTTCCTTGCAAGTTTTAATGGATTATTTTAACCAAGCATTAATGTGCGTGGCTGATAGCTACCGCATTTCTCACAGCAGCCAGTGGCAATTTAGTTGGGACATTTCACTGTGTTTGAACTTGGGACATGATGCCTGGAGAAGAGCAAGAAATGGCAAAGAAATACGGATCAGAAGTCTCCGCTGTGTTCACTGAGGAGCTTGGAAAGAAGCAGAGCTGGTGCTTCACTGGCATCTCTAACAACAGGTATCCATCCACTGGGTGGAAGGGAGCTGCTGGCTTTGGTGGCCTTGTCCCAGTTCACAGACTGGGAAGTGCTGGTTCCTGAAGTTTCAGCTTTCTGGTCCCTGTGAGGAAAAGGGATGCCTAGAAAGTACTGGAAAAACTCTGGGGTGAGAAGATAAATAGAGAGAACCCAATAATAGAACATGTATTAAAAGCTCTTGTTCTGGAAGGCAGCTCTATTTGATTTTGGAGGGGCCTGAAGGTGGATTTTCTAAGAAAATGGGTGCTCATCAGCACACTGGAGTGTGTTGCTGTGGGTTGAATCACTTCTGAGCCTGTTGGTCCATTTGGTCACACCTGAAGGAAGGTGAGAAGCTCAGAGACGCTGATGTTCCCACCAGCATGTGGAAGAAGAAGGAGACAGACCCTGAATGATCCCTCCATGGGGGACAAGGCAAGGAGAAACCCCTATTAGACCTCAGAGAGTCCACCTGTGATAAAACTTCCAGCTTCTCCAGCTCCACAGGGAGCACCTGAGCTGGATGTTGCTGTAAGGCACGTGCCTACCTGTCCCCCTAACCCCCTGCCAGCACAGCCAGACAGAGATCCCACAGTCCTTGTCCTCCTTCTCCTGGTTGCCCATGGTCTTGACAGCAAGATGCTGGATCAGGCAGCCAGGGTCTTATCCTGACTCTGCCACTCTATGACCTCAGACATGTTACTTCAGCCCCTTTCCACCTCTGCATCTGTGATGACCTCGCTTGAGGAGCAAAGCCTGGTAAGATGTGACCTGCCAGGTCAGCCTGCCCTGGGCTTGGTGTCCTGGTGGTCCCTGTGGCTTCAGCCGGCACAGCCCAGGCTGCCTGGTCCAGAGCCAGGGGGAAGGAGCCACCTCACAGCTGCCACGAGGTCAGAAACCGTTCCCTCTCCATCTTCCTTCCCTCTGTGCCCTGGGGAATTTCCATTTTTGCTTTCTCTCTGGATTACATTCAAACCCTCAGGCCACACAGAACAACAGCAAAGAGGCAAGCTGGTGGCAGGGAATGGTATTTAGGGGAGGAAGGAGATGTCCCCATCCTCTGTTCTCCATGAAGTCAGAAAGCCGAGTGGTTAGGAAAGGGGTTCATCTCTGAGGACCCCCAAAATATCCACATGGGATAAGAGACGTGCTCAGCCAGGCGAGGAGTTATACACCGTTCTCCCCGGAAAAAGGGGGGCTGGCTGCATATCAGGGGCATCTGCAGTTCCCCGTAACATTTTTACTCCAAGAAGAGGGTCTTTGGTGTAGCTGCACGAGACAGTGCTTTTACGTCCTTGTGTAAACTGGCAGATTTTGAACTTTCCTGGAAAAAGGGGCTATAACTTGGCTTAGGGGGGCAGATACACCGTCAAGCCAAGTCATTTTGTAGGTCCTGCACCACTAGAAGTTGAGCATGCTTCTCCTCAGCTTTTCCTCTTCTTCTGTAGCAGCCATGCACGAGCTCCTGGTGCTGCCACCGAGCTCTGAGCAGCCAAGCTGTGATGGACAGGGTCAGGGCAAGGTATTTGTTGTGCTGCGACAGTCTGACCGGCAACTCTCCAGAGCTCAGGCTGGGAAGTTAAAATGTCCTGGCCTGTGGCCAGCTGCTCCAGGCAAAGCCAGAACAAATATTCCTCTTAGACTAATTAGACTGAGGCTACGTGTTGGGAAAGTCACTGCCTGCCCGGAGTCTGCTGGCTGGAGCAGAGGTTGTCCCTGGAGGAGCGTGGTCAGTGGGCACCGTCATCCCTAAGCAGGGTGACCGCACTGTCTCTATTGGGCAAAAACGCAAGCCCCAGACTAGAAATGTCCACGGAAACATGCTCCTGCCTGAAGCACCCTTTGGTTCCCACCAGGTCCCAGAACCTTGTGTGTGTCAGGAAGGGTCCCCCAGGATGACCAGTTCAGCCAGGTTCTCACTATCTCCACCAGCCTTGCCCTGGGAAGATGTTGATGGTGGTGAGATCCCCTGGACCCTGGCCTAGACCATGGTATATCTGAAAAAGACATTTTCTGCAGCAACATTTGATTTTGAGACGATATAATTTCCTCTCTCTTATTGAAACAATCACAAGTAGAGCTGGTCCACTGGGTGGCTCTGCTGCAAGATGCTCTGGGCTTTTCCTTGCGGAGGTCCACAACAGTTCAACCTCTGTAAAAGCCTTTAAAGCTCTCAGGTCCTGAAATCCCTCCTGATCTAGCCCCGAGTGTGTGCTCCATCCTTGGAGAGGACAGCTGTATGACCAACCTATATGGTTGACCATGCTTGGGCATTATCTTGATGGGTTTGAGTTGGCACAGGCTAAACCCCTGCCTGGCCATAGTTAGCAGGTAGTACGGATTTAGCAGAGGAGGTTCAGTGACTGTAAAGTATTTGCAGTGGAAAAAAAAGCTACTACTGCAGTGTTTAGCTGCAAAAAGGGAAATTAGAGAGAAATGAGGAAGCTCCTCAGAATTAAGCAGCTGAACACAAGGATGAAATGTTTGCAGATGGAGTGGAAGTGGACTGAGGATGCAAATGCAAAGCACTGATTCAAAAAGGCCATAAAAAGGTTCCCCAGCACAGCCAGAGCTAAACAACAGGGTGAAAAATGTCATTAGAAGAAAGAAAATCTCCCGCAGAAGGTCCACACCGTGTCCAAAGGGGGAGGCATGGAAGAGGTCATGAACACAGCAAGCTGAATGCAAAAACCCACTCGAGTGTGCATGCAAGATTTTGGGGAACAGCTTGCTAAAAGCTGAAAAATGAGTTAACAGGAACCAAAGCCCACAGTGAAGAGCTACGGAGCTTCTTGGTGTTGAATAAAACTCGTGCTGAATTGCATGGTGGCGAGGAGGTGCCAGCACCTCCCGAGAGCTGTCCCCGTTCTGCTGTCCCACAAGGAGATGGGCTGGAGCTGTAACAAGCCCCAAGAAGGGGATGAAAATCTCCCCCAGTAATTACTCAGCTCCTTATGGTTGTAAAAGTCCTGTCGAAGACCCAGATTGCTGTCACCAAGAGATAGAGCATGGGGGTGACAGCCGCTGCGGCTTATCCTCCATCACCCACCTGGTGTCCTACCTGGAGGAGGCAGGGCGACGCATGGAGGTTATAAAAGTGGGAAAGTTTCCGAGGCAGGGAAATTTTCCGGAGATTATTGAGCACAACAACCCCACCTCCGTCTCACAAAATCCTGCAGCCACAAAAGCAGGGCGTGATCCAGAGCAGGTATCACATTGCTCGTTCCTTACCCCCGTCCCTTCCCCGGTGGCCTCTGCCAGCGATGGGGCACTGGGGCTTATGTAAATATATACATAAAAAAATGTACAACACATTTAAAAAAAAAAAATTAATATATAACACGTTTCACAACACATTTAAAAAGTGTCACTGCTGTTACCAGGATATCTTCAGATACCTGTAGGAAATCCCCCGGTGGGTAGGACATCTCCGGATGACAGCCTGAGAAATACAACAGAGGCCCTTTTCCATGATATTAAACCATGTTGTTAAACCTGAGACTACCTGGGGTCAGTTTGCATCGTGCAGGGTAAACATTTGCTGGAAAAGGATTGCTTTATCTTTCCCTGCTTTTGTGAATGCTTTATCTGAGGGGTAATGAAGCAACAAAGTCTTTCTCTCGCTCTTTTCCTACTGAATCGGGTTTCTTACAATCTTCTAACTGATTCCTCCTCCCACACAGGGTCGACGTCAAGCGTCCGTCCACCAGTTTCACAATAATCCCATTAACTCGCAACCGGACAAAACCCACAAAGCCGGCCCGAGCGGCGAGGCTGGGGCAGGAGGCATTTTTCGACTGGGTGGTTGAACCAAAATTTGGGAGGAAAACATGATCCTGGTCAAAGGGAGGTCAAAACAAATAGTTTCTGTCGGGTTTTTTTAACCCTTGCCTATTTTGATTTGCTTGCTTAAAAGAGAGATAAGTGGTTTTTTTGTTGAAAAAGAGTCTTTTTGAAGTGAAAAGTCAAGTGCTTTGTATCAGAAAAGGGGGAAGGGGAATACTTCTGCGCTTCCCGAACAAACCACTCCATTTTGGAAGAAAGGAATAAAAATCTCCAAAAATTATGACATGTTCTGAGAGTTCGTTTATCCCCCCCAAATGATCTCCATCCTCAACTAACGTTGGTCTCTGAACAGCAGCACAACTCTTTGGGGAAAATCTTTTTCTCCATCAAACCCCAGTTCTCTGGGGTGCTCACCTGGCGTGACTCAGTCTCCTTGGACATCGTTGGCCAGATCCATCCCTCTGGGCTGTGAATGTCCAGATTAATCATTGCATCATCGCTGGCATGGTTTGGACCTGGGCTCCTTCAAAGCAACACCTTTTTGGGATGCCCATCGGTGGGTTGGAGGTGGCCACTCGGGTCGGGGTGGTGAGGGAGTAACCCTATGGGATGTGTACCCAGAAGATGGGCCCTGGACTGTCTCGTGGAAGAGAGAGGCTACAGTCATAGCCAGGAAGAGCCGCATTTGCTTATCCCAGCATCATTGCTTACCCCAGGGCCACATTTCATGAGGCGTCCTGAGTTTCTCAAGAGGGTATGCGGGCAGGAGGGACCATCTCTTCCTCATGGGTTCATTGCGTAGCAGAGTCTTGTGCAGGTCATGGCCAACATCTTTCCCAGGACAGGAAACCAGGCATCTGATGGGCCAAAGTGGGGAGGAGGAGAGCCCCGAAACACCATGCACCCTCATCAACCAGATAGCTGAAGGAGGGAACGCAAAGGGGTGAAGCTCTCTTCCTCCATCTACGGGCAACCAGGAGGAAGAACAGCTGCTACAAATTAATTTTTACATCACGTTTCAACCCAGCGGCCTTCTGGAGATGCTTGAGGAGTTACCATAACTCAGGAGTCCTTTGTTAATTGGGACAAGAAAAGGAAATATTTCGGAGATGAGGGGGATTTTGATGTTACAAGAGGTTGTTGCAAAGTGCTGCTTTTCCTTCAGGCTTTGTGCTGCGGAGAGGAGAGCCCTGCATCACTAGCCAGATGCCGAAATGCAGAGATGGGTTGCAACATCTGGGAAATATTGCCTGGGAAGAGATGATGGATTTCTAGGAAATGATCCCAGAAAGTCTGGATGAGGTTCAGGACAGTGGGGAATTAATCACCAGCTGGAACCGGCACCATGGGACACGGGCACTCGCTGCTGCCTGCAGCCCTGCCTGGAGGCATCATCCATATGGATGCTGCTCCATCCAGGCCCACAATCCCAAAAATTCCTCCACCCCAGCACTGTCGCTGCTTCCCACCCCAGCACATCACCCCAGGAGCTGACCACAGAGGGGTCCCCGAGCCCAGACCACCCAGCCAGGAGCCCACAGCTCATTTGCCTAACGAAGAGCAGATGGAGAGGCATCAGCAGGGAGGCTGCTCCAGGGCTTTTAATATTTCCTTGGCAAACCCCTGTGGTTTTTTGGCTGCCTTCGCACAGCCGTGGCATGCTGGACTGGGTTCACAGCCGACATCGGTGTGCAGATGGGTTTGGGGAAGCTGACGTTAGTGACGGTGCGGTGACAGCAATGCCCACCCACCTGCTGCCCCCATTGGGTTATTTTTGAGTCTCAGCCTTGCGAGCTAATCCCAGGAGGATGCTAGAGGGGTGAGACATTGGAGTATCGGCATCCTGCTGAGCACAGGGCCTCGGCATTGCTGCAGAGGCTTTTATGGGCAATTTGTGTCATTTAACAACTCCCAGCTGGCCAGCGAGGCTTTCTTGATAGCCAGCGGAGAGGAAAAGGCATTTCTGGGTCAGGCACCCATGGACCCCCTTGAGATGCAGCTCTGGGGTGTGTTGAGTCATGTCCAGGATGCTCTGATTTTGGAGCCAGCCCTGTTCTGAGCAGGGGTTGGACCGAAGACCTCCATGGATCCCTTTCCTAGATCCTGTCTGATCCTATCTTGATGGGCTCCAGGCAGCTACCCCAACGAAGGTGCCACCAATGCAGGTGGCTCTGCCAGAGTAGGTCCCTTGGTTTCCCGTAGGGCTGGCAGATGCTTGGAGGTCTGCTCAGGTGGGGTACATATCCCTGGGGACCTGGACCATAGGAAATGCATCCTCTCCTTGTGATCATGGGTCCTGCACAAGGGGACAAGGACATGTAGCAGCCTCTGGGGTGTCCAACTGCTCCCTGAAAGCCACAGCAATGTCCCTTTCTCCTAGCGCAAAGGCTGAGGTCATTGAATCCTTTGCCCAAGGAGGACCAGAAGCTCTGCTAACCAAACGTGGTCATCCCCTGAGCACCTTCCCCCTTTCTTGCAACCTACTTGGCCCTGCAAATTGCGGTGTGCAGTGACAGGATCATACCGAAGAGCTGGCCACCCCCCCGGAGTTAACGACCTGCTTTGCAATCCCATCCCAAGGTGCTCAGGCCCATTTGCTCATTTGGGACTAGATGGACTCGTTCAACAGGCCATGAGGAACAGCCGCTGTGCCAGGGCATTGCACCCACACCCTATTTGCAAACAGGCTGTGCTGGCACCCATGTGGCATCTTGTCCTGCTGCCAGGCTGCAAAATACACTCAGCCATGAAGCAGGAGCAGAAGAACTGCATCTGGCTGGGGGTGATGGAGCTGCTTCACCTAAAAAAGGTCTTAAGAAAGGCAAGATCCTCTTGCATTCTAGCAGAGGAGGTTTGCAGGCACCTACCAGCACTTGGCTTGCATCCCATATCCCGGTGCTGGGCTCACAGGTTCACTAATGGCATTGCAGGAGTGCTCAGGGGACCAGGACGGCTGGTCCAGGAGTCCAGCCATGGATGAGGTTGTGCAGAGAGGTTCATAGTCCAGGTGAACAGCTGATCAGGGATGTCCTTCCAAAATAAACCCGTTTCCAAATGCAGAGGTGGTGGCAAATCCCCATCGTGAAGGACACGTACCAAGGTCCTTCCCAATGTGGGTCCCAAATGGCCTCCACCTCCAGCCATGCACTTGGGCTTGCACTTGGGCTCCTTTCCCAACGGTGGCCAGCAGGTTTCCAACCTGCTTGCCCCAGTTTTGATGAGAAAAGAATGAAAGGATGTTAAATGAGCATTGAGCCTCTGTGTGGCAGATAGGGATGGAGCTGGAGTGGCGGGTGGGTGGCTGGATGAAAGGCAGATGGTGACCAGGCTCTTTCCTTGCCCTTAAAACCAAAGGTCATGGGAGGAGAGGCTGATTCCCTGGCTGCCTTGCACGCTGCAGCTCTGCTCATGTAAGGGGAACTTCAAAGGGAATATCAACATCTCCATCCCCCGGAAAGTCTCATGGATGACAACCAGGACCCTGCCTTGAGTGGCCATGTGTGCCTGGGTGGACATCCTGGCATGCGGACAGAGATCCACCGCTGGCACCTTGATGCTCCCACCGCTAGTCTGGGACTCTGTTCCCTCCCTTGCTGTGGTCCAGGGATGTCTCTAGGGCATGATTAGCACTCCCATGGGGGACCCCGTTTTCCCCTGGGGTGGACGTGGGGACCCCTTGCTCCTTGCTGCCACATCCCCTTAGCACCAGCAGAGGACTCTGCTGCAGCAGGGTTCAGCCTATTCAGCTAATGGTTTCCCTATTAAAACTCAGTGCTGGCTGCACTACGGGCACCTTCCATGCATCTTCCACCATCTTTCGAGGTCTCCCACTGGTCATCCTGCCAGCTGGGATCTCAGCTGGAAACCCCACAGCCCTTTTTTTCCAAGTTCAAGGGTGGGAGCTTGGTGGTTTGATGGCATCTCAGGGCTCCCCCAGGATTTGGGAGGGGGGCGGGGGGGCTGGGAATGGGGTTGTGACATGATGCCTTTTCACAGTGGGTGGTGTAAACAGAGGAGCAGGATCTGGCGGGGGATCTCCTGCTCTGCCACCAGCAGCATCAAATGGGGCTGCAAATCCCACCCAGTCGAGATATTTTTTTTTAGGGGGGAGCTGCTTCAGCATGCTGCAAAGGCGGGAGCTTCTAGCACTGAGCTGAGGCCTTGCAGCTCATCTCATGAGTGATGAGCCACATCCAGGCAGCTTTCAGCTCGCTGGGAGGATTTGGAGAGTTGCTGTTCTTATATAAATTAGGAGGTTTTGGGGTACAGAGGGCTGTTTTGCACGCTTTCCCGTGCCCTTAGGAAGGCAGGCACTGGGCAGGGCTCAGGCACGAGGGCTCCTCTCCTGGAGCGTGGGAAGGATGCTTTGTGTGCATATATGTGCTTATATATGTGTGCATGTGTGCGTATACATGTGTATATGTGTGCAGTCGCGGTGTGACAGTCCAAGATGTTGGTGTTTAGCCAGAGCTTAAAAGGGAGAAAGAAAAAAAGAAAAAGATGTTTTAGACTTTCAGGCTTTCCTGAGCACTTATTTGCCAAGCAGTCTGCAAATATTGGTATTAAACCCATGAAAGCCTTAAAATAAACTCACAAAGCTGGGTGATTGGCGTGTTATTTCAAACACCCTCTGGTTTGGTTTCTTCCAAAGAAAATGCTGCCTTGGCCCATCCATTTTTGGGAATTTCTGCAATAATATGATTAGTCTGCGAAAAGTGATTAGTCTGGGAATCTTCCCTTCCCTTCCCTTCCCTTC
>NW_009210102.1:0-341 GCF_000690835.1 Fulmarus glacialis
CGGCCCGAAAAGCTGCCAAGGGTAGGCGTGGTGGGGCCGCTGCAACGTGCCACATGCCGACAGTGGCTTTGCTGTTCTTCCTGAGCAGAGGCATTTGGTGTTTTTTTACCTAGTCACAGCACCCGTGCCCACTGGTGTCAGCCCGCTATTAGGAGTGCCACTAGCGGTGTAGGATACGGCTTTTATTTTTCATTCTTTCTCCTTATCTAGGTACGTATCTACCAAGCTGTCTCAAAATGCATAAACATAGTTTTCTTTTGCCCCTGTGGAGAATACCTGCGACTGTGCGGTGGGGAATGGAGGCAGTCACAAACGATAGTTTGTGTTGTGATTACAAAAAG
>NW_009210102.1:361-2237 GCF_000690835.1 Fulmarus glacialis
GCAGGAAAATGAAAAAAAACCCACCACCTTATTTTTCCACCAGAAAAATAAAATCGTGTAAAACTTGGGAAAATGTCTGCTGGCAATATTACTGCATTAAATTAATTACTTTTGAAGCATCATGCGAGTGCTGGCCTGTAGAATTGGCACTATTTGCCGATGCGGAGTCCCTCGTGTTGCCCTCTGGTATTATGGATGCACTCTGCAGCAGAGTGGAACAATTGTGCTGAATATTTAGACTATATTTTCCATTGCAGACTACTGAGAACTGAATGTCAGATAAGGCAGAAGAAAAAACAAGGAGCGCTGTAATGTCATTTGTAGTTGATGCACATGGACATACGAACACTGCAGATTTTTGTGCATGAGCTGTTGTAAAACAAGATGAATGAATGCTTGGAGTTGGTGGAAATCAGGAGCCATTTGTACACTGCTTTCCTAGGAAGTAGGAAATAAAGCTCGTTAGCTAGCAAGCTACATTTTCTGCATGCCTTTATGCATGCTTAGACCACTGTCTACTTTTATTACAGGCTCATTTACAAAGGAACTGTTGACATTTAACATTCACATTCATATATATGCTGATATAATGCATAAGAGTAATATTTGGGATTTATATTTATAAACAAGATTTATTTCAACATTTAACATAATAGACCATCGTATTGGTGTTTTATATTTTCATCAGTGTTCTACACTGGTGTCATTACGTCCATTTAGTGTACTAGCACACATTTCCTTAATGCAGATAGGGCTCTAGACTGCTCTAGAAATATCTGGCAAAGGTTAATTCCTTTTTAACATGTGATTTCTATTGGTGCGTATCCATATGCATATATGGAGAGATATATATATATGTATCTGTGCACCAGACAATTTTTTGTTTAAGTTTGCCACTGGAATTTCCTATTCTTATCTTTCTGTGTTCTTGAGATGCTTGGCTACTCAAAATTCAGGGTCATACAGGTTGTTTAACCAATGAGAAGAAATTAATAATGGCATTAGAGAACTTTGCCATAATTCGGTTTGTGTACAAGAATTCTGGAGTGCAGGGAGAGCTGTACAACGAGGTATTTGCAAATAGCCCCTAGTGAAGAGCTCAGCGCCTGGGGTCTCCCAGAGCTGCATCCCAGGGCTGCTCAGTGTGCTGCATGTTCCTGCTTGTGTTCATTTCTTTGTTCTTTCTTGCTCCTCTGTAAGAGCTGCCTCCAATCCCATATGGACTTGTTTTCCAGAGCAGTGCCCACTTAAAACCCAGCGCTCCTGGTGCATCCAAATTTGTGAGATGTCTTGCATTTTCTGTTATTTTGAGGGAAAGTGCCCTATCTGAAGTGAGAACTATTTTACACAAGGTTAACTAAAGTTGCAGCTCTAGCTAGAATCAAAGTGATGGTTTCCCAAGCAGGCAAAGAAGAAAATTGCCCCTAACTTGCTGTACTGTAACAGTGGTGTTGACATAAGTCAGTACTTAACATTACTCACATGCAGGGCTTGGGAACAAACAGAAGCAGCAAGTGTGGGTCACGTCACTCAGCGGACTTAGAAGATCACTGTTAATCAGCTGATGTTCCTAACTCTGTATTATCTCCTGCAAGGAAGCATTTTTATTAAATGAAAGCTTGCTTGTATGGCTACTACATTTTGTTCAAAACACTGGGCATTAACGATCCTTAAAAACACTGGTTTCTTTTACTGACATTTTAGAGCTGTGATTTCTGTAGCAATCTCTGCAGTCTGGGCACAGGCGGGAGGCCCTCACAGATTGCCTCTTAAGCTGCAGTTTTTAGCCTGTGGTCCCTTTGAAAGGCTCCGTGTAATGCTCCGAAGGAAAAATGAGCATAATGTCAGTAGAATCGATCATACGGACACATTCCTG
>NW_009210102.1:2257-56258 GCF_000690835.1 Fulmarus glacialis
GTGATAGAGGTTTCCTGTGTCATCAAATCTGCCTTTGAAAATGGCAAAGAAAGATTATTTTATAAGAACAAACTGACAGCAAACCCTTCTGCTCCACTATTGCGCAGAGGCACAGCCTGATAATATGGAGTGTAAGTACAGTTTGAGCCCCAAGTGTGCATAGCCATAGTGGGAGACAGACTGCTTGACGAGCTGTGGGAGACCTGTAGAGCTGTGTTGTGTCTCTTCTGGTAGTTGATTTTGGGAAACTGGAGGCATTGTGGAACAGGGTTCTGTCTAATTGTGAAGCATAAATTCAGCATAAGAGTTCAATATTAGACATTTATGAAAACAGTTCTTTTTGATAATTGCTCTCTTCTGTGTTAACTTTAGGTTATTAAAGATAATCTGTGGCTTCAAAAAGAGATGGGATGTCTGGGAATGACAGGTATGTAACTCTTTCCTCTCTCTTTTCAGCACTGTGGGAGTCCCAGATCTCCCAGGGCATGGGTGTGAAGGTGGGCAGGGGTCTGGAGCTGTGCCCTGGTGGCCTGCTATCATCAGTAGGACTCTTGATCCTGGGCAACAGGGGAGCATTTGCTCAGAAGTTAGGAACGAGGGTGCTCTAGGCTCCCTAAACAGCTCATCTAGAATGGATCCCCTGTGAGAAGACCTTAGTTCGTACCCTGCTCTGAATCATTTTCAGGAGGAGCCCTTTTTCCTCATTAAACATAATGACGTAGGGGAGCACCCCCTGATGCCCACCGTTCCCAGTGTTGTGGAAAACCAGTTTTACTTAAAGCTGATCAAGACCTTGTTCCTTTTCAGAAGCTAACTTAACCTCCATGCATTTATTAACACTGTTGCAATACCTACTCCTGAAGCTATTTTCAAAGACCTCTGCAATTACAATAACTAATACACTTTGTCCTGGACCACGTTGTTAAAGACTCATAGATGTAAGGGGTCTGGAAGTGTTGCTGGGATGCTAATACTCTTTAGAGGGTCTCAAGTATACTTGTCACTGATCTCAGATACACTGAACATCTCCAGTGGTAGTTGCCTAATCTGATCGAAATAGAGTACCCCAATACTTAGAGGAGTCCCTTACAGCTTGGAGGAGCTGCGTCTGAGGGCTGACTGCCTCAGGCTCTTTGTGTACATTTGAACAAGTCACTTAGTTTCTTGGAGTCTCTGGTCTTTATTTTCTTTACATGTGTATAATAAATAGTGGGCTACCTCACCAAGTGTGGTGGAGATGAGTACCCTGAAAGGTTACGACATCCTCATACAGTGCATTGACAGGGGCAATGCAATGTTTGAAATAGACCCCCCCCATGGCTGCAGTTCCCCAAGAGATGATTTCATGACATGCATTTGCCAAGAAATTACACACTCTGAAGCAGTCATCTAGTGAGATGCCTCTAATTTCTTTTCCCTGTGCCATGGCTAATTCACAAATGAGTTTATTAGTTTAAATACAAAAGCAAATAATTCAGATTTCCTGAGCTTCCATGTTTTTTTCCTGTATTTATTCAATGTCATCTTTGCTGCTCGCATCTTGCTTTCTGATGGGTTGCAAATTATTAATGTACCATTCATTGAGAGAGGAAATGTACGTGGTTTTGTAGTTCAGTAGAACCTTCTGGCGCTGAAGAAAAAGTGGGGTGATTGGAGGAATTTGACACGCAGTATCTTTTTGTTAGTGGTTGAAAATAATGTGGCCAGCAGGACTAGGGAGGTGATCGTCCCTTTGAACTCAGCACTGGTGAGACTGCACCTCGAATACTGTGTTCAGTTTTGGGCCCCTCATGACAAGAAAGACATTGAGGTGCTGGAGCATGTCCAAAGAAGAGCAACGAAGCTGGTGAAGGGTCTAGAGAATGAGTCTGATGAGGGGCGGCTGAGGGAACTGGGACTGTTTAGTCTGGAGAAAAGGAGGCTCAGGGGAGACCTTATTGCTCTCTACAACTACCTGAAAGGAGGTTGTAGCAAGGTCAGTGTTGGTCTCTTCTCCCAAGTAACAAGCGATAGGACGAGAGGAAACTGGGGGAGGTTTAGGTTGGATATTAGGAAAAATTTCTTCACCAAAAGGGTTGTCAAGCATTGGAAGAGGCTGCCCAGGGAAGTGGTTGGGTCACCATCCCTAGAGGTCTTTGAAAGACGTGCAGACGTGGCGCTTAGGGACATGGTTTAGTGGTGGACTTGGCAGAATTAATGGTTAACGGTTGGACTCGATGATCTTAGAGGTCTTTTCAAACCTAAATGATTCTATGATTCTATGAAACACTGCCATTTTGTTAGTAGGTAAATAAACGTGTTAAATGAGTGGCTGCTACAAGCACTGAATTGTATACTTGATTTTATAATTGAGAATTGTCCCATTCTAGTAAACATGAATTTGTAACATATTTAAAGCTAAGTTTTTAGTGGTTTGCTTAATCAAGGTACTAGACTCTTTATTTCTTACTGAGGAAGTTATCAATGAAAGCAGTGAGATGGGACCTTCTGCATAAAACCTTTGTCATTGAAAATGGCAGTGTGCTGAAATGATATGGTTTGTGGCAGCACCTTGATCTCAGGGTTTCTGTTGGAAGGTTTTTTGAGTTGTTTCTGGATAAGATGAGAAAAAGCAATCCCAGAATAGCCCTGTGTTTGGGGAACACAATGGATTTTTGAGAGTTATGTATGAGTCTGCTCTGACTTACTCAAAACAGGCCTGGAAAGTAGATTTGTTTTGTCTTGTTGATGCCCATAGTTTCTTTAACTTTGTAACAAGAAAAGCTAATAGCAGCATTCAAAACTGAATACAGTAAATTACTACCTTTGCCTGTTCATTGTTGTGTGTAATTGAAAGGACTTCAAATTGGATCTTGTATCCTGGATGGTTTTCAGGGCAGGCAATAATTCATAACAACAACAACAACAACAAAAATATAGTAAGCAAGTATATTTAACTCTTTTCTTCCCCACTGAAATAAAGCAAGATTATTCAAAGCTTTGCTGATAAATTCTGGGGGAAAGCAAATCAGACTGCACATGTGAGACTTGAAATATGCAGCCCTTGAGAGCTAAGAATTAGAATGACTGTCTTAGTTAAATTGCTTTTTTTCCTCTCAGTGTCAGGTAATTTTTAATTCTGAACTTGACATTTCACAAACTTGTCAGAGTCTTCATTTTCCTGCTGTGATTTGGCAGGTTAGGATGTATTGTAAAGGTATGGGAGCCTTAAGGACAAACTGGAGCCTTAGCTGCAAATCTGTTGTAAGATTATTTTAATTTTGTATCATCCTGTTTGGTTGCCATGGTCAAGAATAACCTTCACCTTAACTTCTATCAAGAACAAGTAAGGCACTATAGTGTTGTACCTACCCTTCTAATGGCGGTCCATTTGTGCCACTAACATGTTCAGGACTCAGCCCATTTAGTCCAGTGGTAAAGGCTTGTGCTTTAGCACTGAAGATCCCTGTTGTTACACAAAACTGATTTCTTAGCAAAGGACAGTATGCTGACCACAAACAGAGGACAGTTTCTTTTCTTAGATACCCATCCTCCCACCCCCAGCCCGTATGAACACAGACCCACTGTCGCCACAGTCTCCACGCGGTAGGTGCATTTTGTACCAGGTCAGATCCTCCAGGTATTTGCACAGCCTGAGCAGCAAGCAAATGCAGTGAGAGCCGGGAGTGGGGAGCTCTCATTCCGAAGTGTATTGCGTGTGCCTTGAGTGTGGCTGCGGGAGGTCCAAAAGAACAAAAGATCACCACCCAAAGCAATAGTGCACAAAGCTGAGGAGTGGCAAATGACTACCTGGGGGAGAACAGCGAAGAAAATTGAACAGCATTAAATAGCGGAGGCTGTTCTGATCAACTGTGCATTTGTCATTTCGTATTGTTGTGGCACTGCGCATATGTGAGACTGAGTGAATGCTATAGTAATGTGAGTGGTAAAATGTTACACCAATCTTCCAACTGTTTCAGCTATACTAATATTTGTTTTCATGTTTTCATTTTGTAATTCAATACAAAGTTGACCTACCAGCCCTGGTAATTAGCTAGGAATATGCAGTTTAAGACAGGGTTCTGGTATATCTGTTTATATTGGTTTTATGGAGGATTAAATCATGGGAAACCATTTTAGTAATGTGCTAATTAAAAGTAAGATAAAATATTTAACAACTTGATAATACATTGTAAAAATGTGGAATGTTTAATTAAGGAAAACAAAAATTTCATCTTAAAGATGGTGATATTGTCTCACATCTCAAAAGAAAGTGAAATTACCACCTTTCTTTGATGAACTGTTTCACTTGGCATCTTTGGAGATGTTTGCAGGAAAGTGCCAGATTCAGCCTCGTGCTCTGCTGGTTTGCTCACTGGGAAATGTTTTGGCCGGAGGTGCTGTACTCGGGGAGTGCCTGGTGGCAGCCTGGCAAGCCCCGCTGAGTGGGGGCTGTTTGGGCTGTGCGTAAAGCTGAAACTGTTCCCCTGCTTTGTAAAGTTTCCCTTTCAAAAGGAGTGGGAATAGTTTCCATTTAGAAGCTAATGGAAGTGAAGACCATGCAGCTCTGATAATAGCTTTTCTGAAAACAGCCAGAAAAATGGCAAAGATTGAAGCTGTAAGAAGAAAAGACAGTGGAGGGAACAAGGAGACCGCAGAGTCGGTGTCAGAATTGGGGTGCACCTCTGAAGGGGCAGTAACAATGGTGCGCTTGCGCTTCTGAGCAGCAGGGTATGCAAAAGAAAGCTCGATGCTCGTTAGTGAAAGACCTCAGGAGTCAAGTATTAGTGTTTTCCAACCTCAGATGACTCTATTTGTTAAAAAAAAAAACTATTTCAGAATGGAAATCTAGAATAGACGTGAAAACCACAGAATGTGTTATGCCTGTACCGTCCTTTCTCAGATACTCAGTGTCCTGCTTTTCAAGCAATCATCAGCCATCTACAATCCGTCTAGGACCTTATCTGAAAAGAGACAGCAGGTGAACTGATAAATACAATTATGTTGTCTTCATGTTAAGAGTATGCAGCAACTTATGTGGAAAAGCAGTTATGTTCTTGTAGGTCAGCTGGACTGAGCTGTATAATGTTCTAGTGACAGTTAAATATATGTGGACAGGAAAAAGATATTTTATTTAACTGACAGTCGATACTACAAAAAATAATGAGATAGAAAAGTGCTGCTTTGCTGGCAAGGGAAACCAGGGCGTTATAAAACAGCCTATATTGTTAAAAATTAATAGGAAGGATGAGAAAAATTCTGGAGGAAGGCAGTGGCACATGTTGCTGTATGGACATGTGTCACACTGATTGAATCTATTTAAGCAAAACCTTCCACTGAGTGCTGGGAAGATACAAGTGAATTTGCAGAAGTATCCTTGTAATCATCATCAATGTTGAGGCTGCTTAACATAATGTCAAGAACCTGCAAAATCCCCAATCTCCAATTACCGATCATGGAGCAGCCAAATAACATGCCTGGAGACTTCTGCTGGGAGCTGGGCATGTTATCTCGGGATTGTAAGTGATGACAAAGCACAACTTGAAAACAGACTCATCTGCGTAATTAGTAATCCCGAGATTTATTCAGAGTCAAAGAACATGATCAGTTAATTAAATTGGTTACTGTGGACTTGATACTTTCCAGAGGGGAGTATCAGGATTTGATTTCACGTGAAAAGTGCAGTTGGGTGTGCTGATGGAGGTGTCGTGCTGCATAGGGCACAAGAACAAAAGATATTTTATGAAGCAATTACCCCCTTCTTGTTGGCTGACCTCCCTCATCCAAAATACAGAAGGCAATTATCTGCTAAATAAGAAGCAGTTTCAAGGCAGTAGTTGCTCGAAAGAGCCCATGCATTTTGCCATTTTGACTCCTGACTCTTACAAAGCCCTTCAAAGAAGCTCCATTTCTTCAATCAGGGTTTCTGTTTACTGTAAAGGAAAGTGCATCTCCTGTAGTCTGGAAGGAAAACAAAACAGAGAATTGGTGCTCCACCTCCATAGGAATGGGGTCGCAATTGCATTAATATATGAGAGACACAGCAAATATATAATGAATCTTTTTCAATGTTTGGATATATCTATACCAAATTGTGAAGAGGCTTGATTCAGTAGTCAGAACATAGGTTTAGAGCCGTTGGAGGTGGGATGAAGTATGATACTTGGATCTGCTGGGGAGTGCCATGGCCACGTGGGCTCAGATTGGTAGCTAGCAGATCTGTACTGCACTTACAGTTCAGCACTGGTGTCGTCCTGAGTGATTTGGGCTGTGGCTTAGTCTTGAAACAGAAATATGCCATGCATGATTACCCTGAAAAAATTCCAACCCCGAAGATATGCAAACATTTGGTATTGTAATTATACATATTTCTGTTGTCGCCAAGTTTATCTTGTTATTTTTACAGTCCCTAAATTAGTCTGAGTCTGTTGCATTGTTTAACAATGGTTTAAGTATTTAAGTAAAACTTAGAGAAGTGAATTAAAACTGAATGTAAAATAGAAACAACTAGCTTTTCCTGGCCCATATATCCACAATTTTGTCCAATAAAACCACTTCCTCCCACAGTAGAACACTGAGGCCACTCCTGTTGTAAAGTGCTTCAATTATTTATGCTTTGCTGAAAATTTCTTTGTGTTGAGAATATTAACAGTTGATTTAAGGCTGAAACCTTTTAATTCATGCATTAGACGCTTTATATTTAAAAGACAAGAAGTTTCCTGTGGGGTATATGTGAGTTCCCCAGGTAGGAAGCAGTTTTGTTCTAACTCCTGCTGGGTTTTGTGGGGCAAATCCCAACTGTGTTTCCTGTCTGGCCTCATGTCTCTGTTGCTTATATTGATTTTAAGTGCTTTGAGGGAGAGCATGCTGGTTGCTGTGTGCACACAGAGTACCAGGTACCACAAGCCCCATCCCTGGCTGGAATCTACACCAAGCGGCTGCTGCATAGGAGCCAGCTTTAGCTCTAATGCAGAGCGTTGCCTTGGTTTTCAGCAATGCCCTTACCTCTGATCATTCAAGCAAGTGAAGCCCCTCACCGGCTCTTGACTTCTGCAGCCTCGGATGATCAGTGGAGCCATTCGCTGTTTGCTTTGATACCCTCATGGACAAAGAAGGTTTTGTTCAAACGAGAGTCTTCTGTTAACCACCAGCTGGTCAGTAAAAGATGGTTTGCCACTTTTAATATTTGTAAGGATTGTAGCAATTATATCAAAAGTGAACGTTGCTGGGCATTTACTACCCAATTAGTACGTTTCTAATTCTGTCTCAGGTGATTATGTTCACTTGAGATGGCTTCAGCAACACCAACTAGTTGTGAGACTTCCAAAGAATTATTGTGACAGATACAGCTATGTGATTGCTATGTAAATTCTGATAGACACTTAGTAATGAAATGGATCTGTATAGTCTGATGAACTTTGTGCGTAGTGTATTTTGCTAGGGAATTGTGATAGCCAAAAGATGAATATATCAATTAAGATGCTAGTAATTACTTGTGGGAATAAGTCGTTCACACAAATTTGGACTAGAAAAAAAAATTAACTGTTGGGATAACAAAGCTCTTAAATTTGAAGACGATTAATACCTCTAAATTTTTTTTCTCATTTCATTATTTACATAATTTAACTTGTGCTGCAGTTTGTGAATTAGGATATTTTCATACACTATGTGGACCCTTCTTCCACAGCCTGAAGATGTGTCCAATATGTCAGTGTCTTCTGGATTTGGAATAACCCTTCAGAAATGTGGTGTGGTAAGTTTTCTTGCATTTATCTTGTTAATTTGGTAGGAAGTTTGTACCCAAATGTCCTTTAAAAAGTGGGAACAGAATTGTGCCCATGCTTAGTATTTGGGAGAACATCCATTTTGATGTTAAGATGGTTGCACCCTCTGTAAGAGGCACAGTTTTGCAATGTTGATTGAAAACTGAAGGAAGTCAGTGAAATCTTCTCTCAGACTTTAAGGGATTTTGGACTGCGGTCAAAGTAAATACCTCGGTGTGAATTTGTAAAACTACAAATGGGCAAAGCCCGGTGAACTCTAGAAATCAGCCACAAGGCTGGGTAGAGATAGAGACAAACTTCTTTGAGGTTGAGATAGGCCTTCTGAGATACTCTCCTGGCTCAACCATGGGCGCGCTACCTGTGTCAAGTATGGACTCCTTTTGAAGGATGGGGCACTAAGCTCTGTGATGCCCATTGTGGGCATTGTTATTTTTCCTTTCTTTTTTTTTCCCTGTTGTTTTTTTTGCACTGGATGAAGCAAATCTGAATTTTTATAATTGGAGACAGTTCATCTTACCTGTCCCTTGGAGAGAGAAAGGGCGTCCAACTTTAAGACAAATCTGCATTCAGCCACTGAAATGTTGCATATGAGGGTAGAGAATTCAGTAACCAGTACAGAAGAGGTGACATTATAACCTGCACCAGATCATTTGCATAGAGAAGAATGAATATGCATCACACCTCATGGCACTAGTTACCTATAATGTTGTTATTGAAATGGTGGCATATCATAATTAATGAGGCTGAATAGCGAGCATTTCAGACATCAGAAGCAGTAACACAGAATATTCTGCTTTTCTGGCTGTAGATTCCCAATTTTTATATCAGAGCCTCTCAGAGAGTTTGAGACAGTTACATGTTATTTTTTTCTGCTATTCATAGCACAGCCTCACACAGGCTCATTAAAAATTGTGAAATCCTGCTGTACAAGATCAAAGTTAATCTGTTGTAGATGCTAGGATTATCAGAAAATAATTTTGCAGTGCTATTAGTTGTAAATTACTGAAAACTATGCAATTGTGTTTGATTGTCTTCCCCCTTCAAATGCAGTTCACATTTTATTTTCCTTTGCTTACCTTGTCATCTACTTCAATCCTAATTCATCTGAACAGATGCTTTCCTGCTAAGAGACAGACTGGCCATATGGTGGTCTTTAGCTGTTTTAAATGGAAAAAAGTGAATTTTGCACATTTTCCTCCTCCTACCATGAGTGGCTCCTGGCTCTTCAGAGCATGGAGGTGACATATGTTTACTTCTTGGAGTCATGATTTTTCCAACACCTTATTGCAGAAATACCCTTATTGAAACTGGGGTGTTAAAATTTTACCTATGCTTCCAGCACCCAGTCCCTTCCTTCTTTCCAGAAATGTGCTTTGTTCTTTAATGAAGCTTTAAGAGCTTCATTCCATAGTATGACATGAACTTTTCTGTAATAGTACTTCAAAATGACAATAATCTTTAGCAGACCTGAAGTAAATCTTTAAATTTGACTGTTTGGTTTTTAAAACATTTACCTGTCTTGTTTCCCAATCTCCTAAACATTCTTGCATTGCAGATCATCTATGATTCTATGATCTTTCACTTTTTAAATTCCTTTCCTGTTTCTCGTTGTTCTAACTTATTCCCAAAGATCCTCTGTTCCTTTCATTTCCATGGCATTCCTTCCTTCTCTCTTTTCTCCTACCATGTCCTTGCTCTTGCTCTGGTTCTTTCACTCCACTCTCCCAGGTACCTGAAGTGACATCGCTTGCAGGGGGTGATGACACACACAGTGTGCTTCAGCAGCAGAGAGAAAATGGAGTATGCACTTATGCATCATCAGTGGCTGCCATTGGGTTTGGTTCTTGTAGGTGGTTGGCAGCATAATCATCTGCTCCAAAAGCAAGAAAAAACATATTCAGGCAAATTAGAGAGCAACTTAAAGGAGATATCCAGTGGCCGCTGATCCTAATGGCAGCGGCATATGGGGGAGGTTCTTTCTAGGAGAGGTCAAACCCAGGAGCTTCCCTACTGCTTGATTCTCATCTACTGCTTTCTCCAGTGCTATCAGAAAAAAAAAATCCAAATTCTTTCCACTGCTTTGCAATTCAGCTTAAAACTGACTGCCAGTCAAAAATAAACAATGCAAAACATGTATTTAATATTAATCAGAAATGCAACAAATGTGGCCTTTTGGCCACCTGAGGAAGGTTGTGGTAAGAGATAGGAGGTACGGTTGGGATACCTCTGAAGGGTTGCTTTGTTTAGTCATGGAATTAAGAATTTTATTAAATGAAACAAAATGAAGAGAAAGTATAAAATTGGTTGGAGAAAGAGAATGAACAGTGTGTGGGAGTGTGCATTAAACCTTCTGCCTAGGGGAAGGAGAGGACTAATGCTGCCATATTCCCCCACCTGCCTGTGAATATACACATGCTACTTTCTCTGCCTATTTTATTGTAGGAATTTATCTAAATTACTGTTTACATCCCCTCTTCCCAACTGTAAAGGAATATATTTGTGCCTGATTAGAAGCACAGGAAGACACCCTGAAATCCTCATTTTTTGCCTTCATCTCACAGAAGAGCGAGGGAAAGGTATGGGAAAATGAAGCGAGGAAAAAGTTTTTCTATTTCCCCCGGTTTCCACAGCTCCCTCTTTTGCTGGTGCATACATGTTTGTCTGCACAAGCCCATCCACACTTACTGTGGAGCATATACAGTATTAACAACTTACGCAGTTTGAACCTTGAATCTTTCAAGGTGTGTTTTCTTGTTTTGGTGATTGGGTCAGGGTCTCTGCTTTGTGGCTTTGGGTTTCCTTTATGTGGCTTTGAGGCTTTTTTCCCTGTTTCATTTTGTTTGTGCTTTTTAAAGCAACTTTCTAGCCTTTGTGACTGCACAGGAAAGGTTGAAATGCATGTTGACTGCATCTTGCCAGTTCGGAAACCAGGAAAAGAAAAATCTGCCCCAAATGTATCACATTTTTAATATTTGGTGATTTTAAGTCTCATAAATGTTGGGGTATAATTCATTATATACAAACATATGAAATTGGTAATGCTTTCCTCACAAATATGGTTAAGCCTGTTTTTATACATGCTGACAATTATTTGCAGAATCTAGTACAATAAATAGTTGTTTTTTTTCCTCCATAAGATTTGTTTAATAGAATTGAGGTTGAACTTGCTGTAATGAGTTTGGAAAATTTAGTGTAGTATACCAAGGAGAGTTAGTTATATATAAACAGATTTATTCGAATGCCAAATATTTAATTATTGTCACTTAAATAGAAAAATGCAAACTAAGCAATAATAATTTCAATAAACTGTTTCTTCTCCTTCATTCATAAGATATCCTAAAACTGTAATCTTTTTATACTGAATTAATACGAAATGCAGAGATCAGTGGTGCACAATGAAATCAAAACTACGTATGTCGAACCCTGTGGCTGCTATGAATTCTGAAGTCTATCACAATTCCTATTTTTAGAACTAATTTCTGTGGGGGCTGCTTTATTATTTATTTTGCTGATGTCCAGATACAGAGTTGACATTTCCTAAAAAGGAGGAGGGAAAAAGAGAAAGGCTCGGCCTGAATCATACTTCGGTCAGTTAAATAAGTGTTAATCTGGTGTCGTTATTAGAAGCCTGATATACCATCATGGCTATACTATAGGCCAGCATATTATAGACCTGATAAAGTTTTAGACAATTCTGGTTTAATATGAGTTATAGGGGAAGGCAATTTGAAGATGAGAGGTCATTAAGCAACTCTGTGCTCAAAGTAATTTCATTTAGAGGGTATAATTACTCAATAAGAGTTAACGGCCTACTGGTATAAATAAATAAAATCACATGAGTGCGTGTTGCTAGAGATCGGTGATTAGCATATGAACTTCACCACTAACAGGAAGCGGAGTCATGAACTCCAAGCCCACTGGCCGCTCTATCAGCCCTCCCATGGGAAAGGTGAATCGAGGCAGCCGGCACCCTTCGGAGAGTGCAGTTGCCATGAAAAAAGGGAAATAGAGAACAAAACTGCATGGAGAAAATGAATTTGCAGTGAGGGCAGCTTGCAAAAGAAACATCCTCGTCGTACAGAAGTTCAAAGTTAAGAATTTTCCAGACTATGGTTATAAAGTTATGATCCAGTTCTGTGTTGTATGAGGCATCATGGGGATATTCAGATTCTTGTTTTCACTTCTGGCTCTGCGTGAGCTGGGTTTCCAACTTCTGGCTTTCTGTCCCTTTGTCTCCAAGCAACAGCTTGACATACCAAAGATTAAAATCTCTTTGTGAGTTTGAGATCAAACTGAGTGTAGTGCCATTTGCATGTCGCTCAGGATGCCTTCAGAAAATCAGTTTACACATATAATGAACTTGTATTAGTGATCAAGACTATGAATTTTGCTGTTAAGATGCACATACAGCCATTTTGCACCATTAATACTAATATTTCTGTTTTCAGGTGGATGTTGAACATGACCCTCAAACTGCATACATTACACTTCTGATTAATAACACCAACACGCTGCTCTCAGCAAATATTACAGATCTTATCATCCTGGACAATATCACTGGTTTACACGTTCAAAAAAACAGTGGAAATAAGACGACAGGTGGCATACAGATTTACAGGAAAAGATTCTTGCAAGGTAACAAAATCTGCAGGGAAGTACCCATGATTACACATGTGGAAGAGCATCTGTTCAAATCATGATATTTATTTATTTATTTTTGGTGGTGTAAATTCTCCGATTATCAGTTAATACAGGTGAAAAACTTTGCGAAAGATTTCGTGCTGCCATTTACAGTTCTATTAACTCACATTTTGACTCCCACATTTGAACTGCTTCTGATCTCCTAGGCACAGAAGTGAGCGCCTGTACTCTGTAAAAGTCGCTGCCATCAAAATGAAACAGAATCTTTCATGATAGTATTTGTTCATTTTGGATGTTTTTAAAAGCTGCTGCACAAGCCATTTTAATCATATCTGACGAGTCTTCCTTCTTTAGCTAAGTGTGGCAAATTGGCTTCCTGAGATATTGAGGTGCATTGGAATTGTAAAAGGCCATGCAAGCAGGCAAGATGATTCATCAGAAATAAGGCAGCTCTTCTCAGTATCCATTCTCCCCAAACTGAGCAAATTATAAAATCAAAGCAAGTAATAGAGAGATAAACCTGTTCTACTCTAGGAGTCAGTCTGTTCCTTTGGTAGCAGTTGGATCATTGCACATCAATAAAATTTTACCTTTCTTGATTTCTTCATCTCCTTTTTCCTAAGCACAAGCACATAGAAAATTAGCAGCTTGCTTTTGAGAGTCATGATATTTCTCTTGGAGCTTCAGAAGTGTTCAGTGATACCTGTTTGTGGTTGAAGTATCTAGGGTTATGATAGTGTTTTACTGGTGAAAGATTTCCAAATAGGAAAGGGAAATAAGTAGGGCTGCTGTCTGATTGCAAATGGATAGCCAGACTCCATTTCTAATAACAGCAGTGTGAGTAGTGGTACTGATTACAGGGCTGTCTTTTTTGAAAATGTCAAAGAATTGCTGGCTCTCAACAGAGGTTCCTAAGAATGATCCCTGAGAAGGAATAGAAAAATGGCTCACAGAGCTGATCTAATAAACCAAGTTGGAGCAGTTATTTAATTTTTTTATAATTACTGAATCTGGAACTGAAGGTAGCTTTTCCAGCCCATATACGTTGCGTGAATCAGCATGAAGAATACTGAAGTGGAAGAAAATCCAGCAGAACAGATTACTGCATAGTTTAAGGTTTGGTCATTACTATGTCAGTCCTGGACTCATCCCATACCTTGCCACTAGGGCTGGACAGAAAGGCTGTGCCTATACTGGCCTATGTACTGTCATGCTGCATGTTAGCCATAATAATTTTTCAGTGCTCCAGTGCACTGTGAATCAAAATTCAGCTGAAATCTCAGTCAGATTTCTCTTTGGTTTCAATGGGAGGAGAACGAGCCAGTTACTGGTTCTAATCTAGGCTGTCCATTTTGTAAAAAAAAAATATTTTTAAATATCTCATGTTGAATTTTAGTATCAGTCAAAACATGATGCTTTTCAGTAGCTTGAGGCATCCTTTAATGCAGTTTCCAGATCCCAGGCCAAATTTGCTTGAGTTCTTGGAGGCAGCAGATACAAAGGATGTTGCTGGGCTCATATGGCCAGGAACTGTCTACTCTGGATGTGGGGCATCTGCTGTGTCAGAAAGGAGAAGCTCCAGTGCTGTTCCAAGCCTTTCCCAGGGATCTTTGAGAAATTTTCCTGGGACAGAGCAAATCTATCCCTATCCTTCCTCTCTAGACTATGCTGGTAGGCTCTGGCTGCCTGCTCTGCTGAATTCCCTTGAAGTCAGTGTTGTGAGCTTACTGCAGCTTGGTTCCTAGGAGAGCACTTTTGCTGGTGAGGAAGCACAGTCTAAAGGGGAATCTCAGATGTTTTATTCATATTGAACTTGCTTTTCAAATTTTGCAAACATCTGTAACTGCAGCTGAGCTCGGCTGGGTGCTCAGCTCTTCAGAGATTCACACCCAGTCTTCTTGTGTAAAAAAAGATGTGCAACTACTGAGTTGTTTTCAAGTCAGTGTAGCTACTGTTCTATTTAAGAAAATGCAGACACAATTACTTAGAGGCCACTATTGCTGGCAGGTGTACCTCACCTGCTTAATCTACACAATTGGGGTTTTTTTCTCTGTTTTAACAGGTGGAGAACACTTTGCAATCAACTACTCTGCACTTCTTGATGCAAAAGAAATGTGGGATGGCAGGGTCTTGACACTGCCTGCAAAGCTAACTTTCAGGAGTTCATCACAGGTATTTCTTTTACAATTTTGTTTTGCTCTTCACAATTTTTGTAAAAAAAAAAAAGTCTCCAAGGTGGTTCTTGTCTGCCTAAGCAATGAGGCCTGCAAGTAATGAAATGAAGTTCTTAGGCTTTTTGATTGTTTACCATGAATTTATAAATACATGAGTTATTCTTCATAGCTTGGGAAGTCCTAGACCTCCTTAAATAGGTGAAGTATGTTTGTGTGTTGTCCTGTAGCTTTTCTCTGTACTTTTTGTATTTCTCTCCAGTTTATCTATGTATCCTGGAAATAATGGTGTTCCACATACTTATGTGTGTATTCCCATAGTCTGTGAGAGATTGAAAGTTTTGCCATATTTTTATCAGCAAATAATTTCTTTTAACCAAAAAAACAAGTTGCAGCAAAGGAAAACCACCTTGCTGATAAGGAAGACTTTTTTTTTAGTGTAAGAGTTGTGAAGCTCTGAAAGATTTTTTTAGAGAAGTTGAGGAATCGCCATCCTTGCTGATATTTGAGAACTCAGTTGCACCAGGCTCTGAGACAACTAGTCTAACGCTGGAGTTAGCCCAGCTTTGAGTAGGAGGCAGGACAAGTGGTTTATTCCAAAGTAAAATTTTCTGATTCTTAAATATGGCTTGATATTTTTTGTGTGGTTTTCATAACTGCATGTAATTAGAACCTGTAGATGTATTTTTATTTCAACTGCTGTATCTCCTTTGTTTTAGGGGAAAGAATGTTCAATGTGCATAAGAGTGGTACTAGAGTGGTAGAGAGCAAGACTTCAAGAAATAGGGAATTGTAAGAGTAGAGACATATGCACTGATTATGGCTCCTGTTCCATGCATTTTCAGTCAACCCAGATTTTATAGGCACAGAAAAATGTAATTCTATGAACACCGGAATATGCCTCTGTGTGATTAAAGGGGAGTGTATCCCACAGAGCACATTGTGCTGGTTTTGGCTGGGATAGAGTTAATTTTCTTCATAGTAGCTAGTATGGGGCTATGTTTTGTATTTGTGCTGGAAACAGTGTTGATAACACAGGGATGTTTTCGTTACTGCTGAGCAGTGCTTACCCAGAGTCAAGGCCTTTTCTACTTCTCACCCCACCCCACCACCGAGCAGGCTGGTGGTGCACAAGAAGCTGCGAGGGGACACAGCTAGGACAGCTGACCCCAAACGGGGTATTCCATACCGTATGACGTCATGCTCAGCATATAAAGCTGGGGGAAGAAGAAGGAAGGGGGAGACGTTTGGAGTTATGGTGTTTGTCTTCCCAAGTAACCATTACATGTGATGGAGCCCTGCTTTCCTGGAAATGGCTGAACACCTGCCTGCCGATGGGATGTACTGAATGTTGTTTTGCGTTGCTTGCGTGCACGGCTTTTGCTTTACCTATTAAACTGTCTTTATCTCAACCCATGAGTTTTCTCACTTTTACTCTTCTGACTCTCTCCCCCATCCCACCGGGGGGGAGTGAGCGAGCGGCTGGGTGGAGCTTAGTTACTGGCTGGGATTAAACGACGACAGTCCTTTTTGGCAACCAACATGTCTGTTAGTGTTATCCTTAAGTAAACTGCATTTTCCTATCAGATTTATTTCAGCTTTAAGCTTAATGAGAAGTATAGCTTATCCTCTAAGTAGAGGCTTTTCCAGAGACTCTGGACTGTTTGCCAGTGGATTCTGCTCATTTTTTTTAATACACGTAATATTTTTGTATCTCTCAGAATAAAACACATCTCGTATCATTGACAGCATCGTTCACCATAACTGAAGAAGAAAAGACCAAGGTAAACTCTATGATTTGGTATTACGCTGAGTCTCCTGCTTAAACTTAGGGAAATCTAAACTAAATCCTAGGAGCTAAGGATGTAGTTATGTACTTATATCTCATCACTCAGCTGTAGGCTATTAATCATACACAAGTTTTGCTGTCTCTGATTTTAAGAGGAAGAAAACAGGAGTCAAGATAGGGGATCTTTGTTGTCTTAAAGCAGCAATATTTAGTGTGGAAAATCTACAAACTTCCATTATATTCCTAGCCATGTTTTTTCATTTGAAGAATTGACCAGGCACAAAGAACTGTGATGAGGAATATGCTCACGTGCTTCTGTGACTAGCCACCATGGGAAAGCTTTTTGCCTTTCGAAAAGGGTGGAGTTATCCTCTACCTATTGAGAAAAGGTTTCTGTATCATGCCGATACACAAATCAGAAAACAGCTGTGTGGGGAGCCTGAGAAATAAAACCGCAGTCAGAGAGGCATAGTTTATGTTTGCCTTTTGTTTTTTAACTAGTCATCCTTCCAATATGACTTTCTGTTCTTGGCTTCTGAAATAACATGGTTTCCAAGAGGCCAAATAAACCTTCAGAATTACATTGATTGCAGCAAACAGTGTCATTCTTCTAGCTTTTTTTTTAATCAGGGAAATCCCCACTGCATCCATCAGTTTTGTTACTAGAGTAATCTCTTCACCAAACTTGTTTTTCTCCCCCAACCCCTCATTACCTTGACAGGCTGCTGTGTTGCAAGGAGTCTTTTTTTAAGGAATTGTGGCTTGGTTGGCAAGAACACTGTGATTATTTGTGTTCAGGGAGAAGAACATGGTTTGTTTCACCCCAGAACATTTTTGCCATGGTTGTATCATTTGAAATCTAAAGTTCATGTGGATGGGGCTTACCTGAAGAAGTCCTGAGGACTAGACCACTCATTCCTTCCATGGGCCTGTCCCAGAGTTCCTCTCCACCTTTAAAATCAGTAGTCTATTTGGAGATTGGGCACAGGGGCCTCTTGTTCCAGTATTCTCTTTTGCTGGGGATCTCTTGCCCTCTTAGCTTCTATGAGTGTAATAGATGTAAGTCCAGACTTAGCTTTCTCATAATTGAAGATCAAGTGCCCATTCTGTTAAAATGAATACCAAAATTAAACATGACATAAAGTAAAACTATACATGAGCTAGAGAACTCGTTGTTCCTGGATAAAGATCTAGTAAGATTTAAAAGGATTGGATGTTTGTATAGCTAAGAATTATGCTTGGAATTACCGTAAATGTATTTTTTGGAAACTCTTATTCTTGAAGGTGTAAGCCATGCAGTAGTTGACTGGGTTAGAAACACAGCTTCACGAATATTTTTCTGTAGAGCTCATTGTGAATTGATCTGCAGCAGTTGGTGATGTCTGCGCTAAGACTGTAAGTTACATTGGTCTCAGCCCACCGTGAAAATTCCTGCAATCTATTACTATACTTAAAACCTTTGTGGTGTGGATTTTTTCCAACTTGAACTTGATAGTTAGACCTCAAAAAGTTCTTGGGGACTATTCCATAGTTAGGTAAAATTAGCTCAGCTGCATTTGAACTTACTAAAAGAATAGGTTTTGTAATTAAAATGTGTGGTAAAGGTGTGTGAAGAATACTGTTATTTTTTGAAAAATGAAGCTTAGAAATTATGGAACACATCATGTTTCACGTGCATAATATTTGCCTTTGGGCTGTGGCCAAGCATAAGGTGTTTCAGAATGAAATCAGTTTGTGCAAGGAAATTATGATCAGCTGAAAAAGGTGCGATGTATTGTATTTCATCCATATCTTCAGCTGTCATAAATGCTCTCAATCTCAGATTTTACTTATTAACAATCATTATTTAAACCTGTTCATTGGTGTGGTAAAGCCAACACACATGTGACTAAGTGGATACTAAATGTTGACTTTGGGGACAGAAAAGAGAAGAATTAATTATGTAGTCGTGGCAGTGCCATGCTAAATTGGTCCCATCAGCTTTCACATGGTTTGCTTGCACACTTGTCTACTGTGCTGTTCTTTAAAGTTTTATAAACCCTGTGGATTTTCATTTCTGCGCTGCTGGAAGGAAGTGCTTGGTTGCCTGTGACAAGGTAATTTTGTGGGTTATGAAAAAATATGAGTGGTGCTCATCTGAGTCTCCGTGCCAGATGTCTTCCCACAGCGCTTCAGGGGCTGTGAGTACTGTGTGCCTCTGCCCTTGGCTGAGTGGTTTTGATGCTGAATAGGAAACTATAGTGAAAAGGACAAGAGAAAGTTCTCCCATCTAAGCACGTTGCATGGGATGGATGATAATAATTACTTTTTTCTGATTTTTTTTCTGATTTTTACCAGGCTTGCTTCCCTCAGCGTCCTTCAAATCAGTGGGAGTGCAGCAGTTTTTGAAAGAAACTTGGGCCTGTAATGCCTCTTCCCACTATTGGGATGGCTTAAGAAGTTAGCTTAGGATATGGGTTTTGAGGCTCATTGGTGTGTCAGTAGTTTGAAGGTCGGCCTGCAGTGCCAACACTGGTCCTACGCTGTGGCTTGTGCAGGGGCTCTGGCACCTGCCCCGTACCATCCGCTGTGATGCTTTCAGATGCCATTTGGCACCTGCTGTGTCCTCCTGCTTGGGTTTACAGCCCCCTAATGACATGGACTGTCCTTCCAGAACCCATTTTCTTTAAGTATAAAAGCATAGATCATTCCCTGTCCATTTTTCTCCATTGGAGCTTAACCTCTGACAGAACTGCCTGCCCTGATGCAGACTGACTGTCCCACCATAGGTCTCGCCTTTTACTTTACTCAGAAAGCACAGGATTATTCATTAGCCAGTACTTTTTCTCCATCAAAACTTAACCAGCTTCATTTCAGCTTCACTGAACCCATAGCCTCACCAGATTCCTGCTTTCCCCAGAAGCCTAGAGAGATCCGTACATTTCATGGAGTGCTTGGAAATTAGACAAATGCGAGTGAAGTCAGACAAAATTATGAAGTGGTTCCAAAGCAGCATTTTTTCCCCTAAGTATTATCTACAGCATCTCCTGTTCCTTGAAGGCGGTGGGACCTCAGGCAGAGTCTTGGTGTGGCAAAGCTCAAGGAGAATCCTTCTGTGATTCCCTCTTGACCACCTAGTGCAATGGAGAAGCTGGGGACAGCAGATTGACTTAAGAGGAATTGCTTTTTTCCAAGTCACACACAGATGTTTGTTGGCTCTGTGACTGTTCAAGGGGTATGGGCAAAAACCTTTTGATCTGTGAAGGGAGTAAACACTGGGTTAGGGAAAGGAGTTATTTAATATTTACATAATCATCTTTCAATGCAAAGTGATGCAGCTTTAACTGAGCTTGTGGCAAGGAAGCGGGGGGCAGCGCAGAATCAGAGGAGAGAGCTCGTACTGATGCTGATGTAGATGTGCTGGGTGTCCTTAGTGGTCGCCCATGGTACAGGGGAGCATAACGGAAGCAATTGGCAAAAGCAGTAGGAAGCTACAACAAGAAAAACATTCAGACAATGTGTTGGTAATTACATGTGGAACCTGCAAATTAATGTGTTGCTCCTCGTTTTCTTTTCCTTCTTGTTTCCATTTAAAACTTAAAGATACTGAAAGGTATTAGAAGGAATTCAGCACATGGCTGGCTTACTTGGATAAATACTTAGTCCCAAAACATTTTAGTGAACCTCAAAGTTCTTCAAGGGTTTCATTATTTTAGACTAAGCACATTGAAAAATAAGGTTGAGGGAGGTGATTCTGCCCTTCTACTCTACTCTGGTGAGTCCCCACCTGAAGGACTGTGTTCAGCTCTGGGGCCCCCAGCATAAGACAGACATGGACCTGCTTGAGCGGGTCCAGAGGAGGGCCACGAAGATGATCAGAGGGCTGGAGCACCTCCCGTATGAGGACAGGCTGAGAGAGTTGGGGTTGTTTAGCCTAGAATTTGGTCTGGGGAGACCTTATCGTAGCCTTCCAGTACTTAAAGGGGGCCTACAGGAAAGGTGGGGAGGGACTCCTTATCAGGGAGTGTAGGATAGGAAGAGGGCTAATGGTTTTAAACTGAAAGAGGGTAGATTTAGATAGGTATTAGGAAGAAATTCTTTACTGTGAGGGTGGTGAAACACTAGAACAGGTTGCCCAGAGAAGTTGTGGATGCCCCATCCCTGGAAGTGTTCAAAGCAAGGTTGGATGAGGCTTTGAGCAACCTGATCTAGTGGAAGGTGTCCCCATTTAAGGTCCCTTCCAACCCAAACCATTCTATGATTCTATAAAACAAAAAAACAAACCAAACATACCTCTGTCAGTCAGAGCAATTGTTGATTCTGTATGTACAATACTGTGAAGTAAACCTTGGATCTTCTTCTTGGAACTGTGCAAGTGCCAATTAGTAGCCTGTATTAACGTCTTGATGATTTCTTTGACACTGACACCATTGCCTAATTCAATTGAAATCACGTTGAAATCAATGAGTGCTGAGCATCTCCAGCAGCTTTGAGAACTGAGCCTGTGAAACAAAGCCTGACGTTAAGCAGTTCCTTTCAGTTAGAGTTACGACAGATTTTCAGTGTACAAAAACATATCAGAGAGAGAAAAACTAGGCAGTAAAAGGATAAAATTCTGCTGTTAAATTGGAATAATAAAATAAATAAATCCTTTTCAAATTGTGGACCACGTTTGATTATCGCTTCCTATGCAGAATTACTGTTGACTCCATGGAATGCTCTCAGGTTTCTGCTCCAAGAGATGACCAAGCCCAGCTTGCAAGCAGCATGTTAATTATTTACACTTTCTGGCCCCAGCAGAGTGATTAGTTTGTGGTGAAACATTCTACTAATGGCTGTATTATGTTTTTCATCCAGAAATCTCAAAGAACTAAACAAACACTGAATTAACTTTTGCCTCGTGGAGTATGAAGTAAAAATTAATGTTTAATGCAATTCAATTTAAAGATTAAATTAAGAGCTAAAGTGAAAGGCCTGCGAAGTTGTTAGCTGGCTCGTGGTTCCGGTGCTCCTGCTATTCTTTTCTGCCTCTGGCTTCTGCAGAAACTGCAAGGGTGCACACAAATTGGGGGGTTTTGTCAACTGTCGGTTACATACTTATGCTGAACTCACATTGGTGCTTTTTCCCTGTGGTGATTACTGAGTTTTATTGAACAGAGAAAAGGCCATTAATTAAAGGTAGCCAACATTAGACTGATTTTTTGGAGTCTCTAAGCAACATCAAATGCCATTAATTTCAACGAGACTTAGGAGAGGTTGGCAACACTGGAAAACAGGCTGTTAAGTACAGCACCTAAAATTCAATCTGTGGGAGTTCTGTTGCTTGGAGTTACACAGGTATTTGGACTAGGTGAACATAACGAACCATGCTGACTTGAAAACCTATGGAAAACAGACACTTGTTTGAAAATGTTAATAAAAATGTAGTAATTATAACTTAATGCTGAGAAACCCTGAAGTTGCGTGAGGCCATTTAAAAATAATTTACTATATTGCTTACAGATACAATCTTTGAGTCTGATCTTTATATATATTTAAAATGTAGTTTTAATAATATGGGTTTTTAATTTCAGATTTCGTACAGCCATGCCATCCATGCTTCAGGGTTCTTCATTGCTTTTTTTGTTTCCCTTGTATTGACATGTGCTGGTTTTTTCATTGTTTACCGAACCCAAATATTAAAATGGAGTTTCCATAGTAAAAACCAGGTGAGTCATACTGTCTGTAGCAGTACTTTATTTAAATTTTTTCATTGATCATATCTGATGATATAACTTGCTAACTAATACAGATTGTCTGAAGAGTTTTTGAAGATAAATAAAAAGCCACCAAGTGATGGATTGGATTTGCAGGCAGTGTAATCTCTACAACCTCTAATCTTTAGCACAATCAGATTTAGAGGGGAGTGTAAGAATGATAATCTGATCAAAAGAACTGCTGTCAGTACCTGGATGTTAGCTTCAGACTGGAGGGAGGTTACCCTTTGGCTATTCATTTCTTTTCATATTCCTCCCTTCCTCCTCTCCTCTTCATCCCCCCAAATGAGAGAGAGGGAGGATGTTTGTGGGTTATAAGCAGTTGCCCAGGGAGTAGACCACTCACCTCGAGCTTGGGTCCAAATTGTATTTCTGATTATCAGGAACAGGGATTTGAATTTAGGTCTTAGTTCCTTGGATGTGCCTGTCTCTTGTGATTAAGCAAAACAGTTGGGTTTGGGGATGGAGCATTTTCAGTGTTCTTTATCCAAGCTGTGCTAGTTTGGAGAAAGTGTTTCAGTACGTACTGAAGAGAGAAAATACAGTCTTCGATAAATATTCGTCAGGTTGGTCCAAGTTCCAGCCCTTGCTTCTATTAATTATTGAGGTAGTTATGTAAAGTGGAACAACTTCAAGGGGAGGGAGCTAGAGACCTCAATCAGAATATTACAGTGATTGGAGCAGTCCTCTAAGAGAGGTGTGCTCGGAGGTTTGAATCCCTCCTTTGCTCGGATGGTGGTGGATCTCCCATCCCTCTGGACGGACCAGAGGAGCTCACAACTCACTTCCAGCCTTATTTTCTGAGGTTGAAAATTACTCCATCAACCATTTTTATTTCTTCTAGGCCTGAAAAAATAATCTCTTTAAATGAAAAGGGTGTGCCTTATTTCTTTTTATGGAAAAAGCTGTGATAATGAAACCATGAAAAAGGGCCAGTTTGGTCCTAGCATCAGATATTTATACTGGTTTTTTGTATAGTAATTTTATTAGCTCTTAGTCTCAAAGGAGTCTCACTGAACTGGGAACTGAGTTACTTCCATCATTCATAGGATTAGTTTTTCATTCTGTTCACCTTGTAATAGTGTAATCTTGCCATATATAATTTGTATATCATGGTAATTTTTTAAAAATGGGCCTAGAAAGTTAACCTCCTAGAAGGCTTTCACAAGCCTACTGAAATCAGTGTAGAGTCTTCTGTCTTCTTCGTTAATTTTTTCATTTGTATTCCGGATCAGTTATATACAAAAAGTTCAGCCTGAAACAAAAGTAGTATATTTGATTTTAGATATGTATCTGAATTGCACGATCTCTTTATGCCCTTTCCAGCTGTACAGTTTGATGATAACTCACCCAGAGTTACCTGCAATAAAATTAGATCAGACACTCAGTGTAAATTTTTTTTATAATCTGAAGCTTACTTAGTTTTTGGGTTTTTTTTAGGAGATGCAGCATGAGTTCAATGAAAATCACAGACTGGAGCATTCTCAGTTTAATTCAGGTGATCTCTTCAGTGAAGATATAATTATGAACGATCAAATCATCGATATTCTGTCCTTTGAAGAATCTGGGAACATGCGTCAGGCTTTAGAAGAGTAAGAATTCACTGCTATTACATTACATTTATTACATTTATTATCAACCGTACCTTTGAACATGAGCATCTACCCTTCAATTTTTCTTCGTAGTATCCATTTACCCATGTGACTGCACTACCTTAGATTTTTGAACTGTATTAAATAGCCATCTGTGGGAACTGAAAATTGTCATATTTCATATTGCTTTACCTACCATCTAGGCGTTAGGCATGCAAGTTTTCCAATCCAAATTAACATCTAGTTTTGCTTCTCTGTGGTTCACTAAGTAAAGGGAAACTTTTCTGTGTACAAGAAGATGTTGAAAGGGTGTATTCTACTATTGCTGAATACATTCTGCTTTCAAAAGGGTGGCTTTTGTCCTAGAAAAGAGAGCCCCTACTGGGTGCCGGCATTGCTGTTTAGCAGCATATTTTGGAAACACTTGGATCAGAGTCTAAGGGGTGACAGTTCGTACTGCTGCCGGAAAGATACCACGTAGCTGCAATCGGAGGGACCACTGGGTAGAGCAAACTCTCCTGATGTTGTTGAAAGGCCAGTCAGGGCTGTTTGACAGAAACATGCTGCTGTTAAAGGTCATCTGTTCTTCAGCTGAATTTGATAAAAAGGTCTGATGTGAGGACAGAGCGGATTTTGTTTGTTCAGTCTTACCGTTAGCTCCTGGCAAGTTAGGTTACAGGCAGTATTATGCAACTATAAAATCTGTAGAAGCTGAAAAAGAAAAGTTATGGGACCATGGAAGTAATTTTCTTTCATAAAGGGTAACTAACATTATTATTATTTCCTGCATTTCCTTGATAATTGGGATACTTGTCTCTGTAAATTGTACATTGGTCCTTGCATTTGTAACTATATAGCAACTCAGGCTTTGAGAAGACTTATCCTGAAAATCATTATGTGAATGTTAAGAAGAACAGGATCAAACTTTTTTTTAACTCGCTTTAGTATTAATTTATTTCAGGGATAGTGAATATCTAGCTAGTTTGGAAAAAAAAAAAAGTGCTGGACTATTTTCAGATGGTTGTGGTTTGGAAAGGTAAATATTCTTGCAAACCTTTGGATAGGATTATTTTTATAACTGGATTATTTCTAAACCCATAAAACATAATTAATTTCTTAGTTTGAGTATGTATCCAGGGGCTAAAGTTTTTTTAATATTCTTATGCAGTTAGCACAAATGTCTCTCTTGCTTCCACTTCTTTCCTCACAGTTTCTATTTTCTCTACCTCCAAGGAGGTAGATGCCCATTAACAAACAGTCACTAACCTTCACCTTCTGAGTTATCTTTTCCATCTTTCGGGATCAGGATGGTAGATGGACCACAAAGGCATCCAGAGTTACAATAGTTTCTGCTATGAAAGATATTGAAAGGGTGATAGATGTTCCTGTGAAGGGCTCAAATCAGCCTCTACCTGTCAGCAATGGATGCTTCCTAATCCCTAAGTCTATATCCTAAACCTATCCCTAATCCTAAACCAATAATTTAGATTATCCAATTCTTCTAATTTCTTATAGTTTTAAACTGGTCCTTCTGATTCATTTACTGTTAGGAGGTGACACACAGATGCACTTACCATATTTTTTTCTATTCTTTCCCTGGTTTTATTGGCACTCATTGAATGTATACCTGTTCCTCTCTTACTGGTGGTGCAGTTTATCTGACTGAGTGAGGATCTCTGCAATGTGAACTCCTACACCCAGTTGCTCTGAGTTCCCCTTTTTACTTGGGTGGAAAAGGGCACTTCTAGGGTATGATTATTCTCATCCTAAAGTAGACTTCCAAAAAAATGAGTCTTACGGCTGCTGCGCCCACTGACCCTAAAGCCTGTAACCTGGGCTGATGAGCTCAGCTGTAGGGTCTGGAGGTGAGTGAGGTGAATCCCAATCTTGCAGGCTGGTTGGTAAAAAAGGCTACAGCATTACTTTAACGCATGTATTAGATATATGCAATGTTGTTTCTGCTTTCTTCAGTAGCTATAATACACCACTTGTTTTCTCTCTCACTGTTAATGCTTTTATATGATACTTAGCTTAGGATGCTTCCTCATCTCTTAATGTTGATTCCTCATTCATTCTGCAAGTTGGGGCAAAGCAGTTCTTTAATTTCTGATCTATATTCCTTAAAGGTTTCATTTTAGTCTTGTACTTCATAAACTGCTGTACATTATCCAGGTTTTTAGCTGATTCCAAAGAAAAGATAAAATACTGTACCATTGCCTTAGGAGCTTCTATGACAATGATCTAGGCTAAAACCAGAATGAAGTAATCTTTCTTTTTACTGAATTACCTGTTTTAAGGATATAATTTGCAAAACGTAATGGGAAAAAGAACAAGTGTGGGTAATTGCGGTCAATTTGAATGGATTCTGTGCTTGAATGAAATGTTGTCATTTTACTAATTGTGGTCACAATTGGTTTTTCAACAATATTGCATTTTGGTTTATTACATTTAGCGTCACCCAATAGAATAGTTGGGTTTTCTGTAAGGAACTGAGGAATGAGGTTTGTATTGTCTTATAGGAGTGGCAGTATACTGAGGATAAGAACTGGGCTTGTATTTTGAACACAATTTTTTCATGTCATGTATACCAATATGAATTTTAGCATCATAATCCTGGTTTTTGTTATTTGGGAAGGCAAAAGTATAGGGGCTTTTGTTAGAGAGCTTTTGATACTTTAGATATTTTCAACCAACCAACAACATCTTGCTTGTATGCTAGTTTGATAATTCCTTCTGCTTTTGTTAGTGCAGCTATGTGTCATTTTCTCTACATGGCATACATATAAGCTTGCCAATATAATTGATACATTCTTTTTAAATTGCACTGTGATAGTAAACACGATTGGAATCATTCTGGTGCTTTGTTCTTTTGTCCAGACACAAATGAGAGAATTACTCAGAAAAGTAAGAGCCACAGGATTTTTTTGTCCTTTTTACAACATAAAGCTATGTTAATAGTTAATGTCTTTTACGAAGTGACAGTGCCAAATTGTTTAGCAAATACATTAGGAGCATGTGTTCAATATTTATGGACAGGGACATCTTTGGGGTGTAGACAGTTTGCAATGTCAGGAGGATTGGCTAGAGAACAAAACATACTTTTAATATTTCAGAAGGAAGCTTCTTAGTTACTCATTTTGTGAGTTTTGTCTTAATAAGTTATATCCTTGATGTACATTATGCAGCAAAATAGCTTGGCTTTTATTCTCAGTAGGTTCCTTAGTGTGTATATTCCTGAATATTGGCCCATTGGCAATGAATGCTAATGAGAAGAAGCTACATGATTTGAATATTTGACATGTGCACTAGAAGATCATGTTCCAAAGTGTTGTGGGTCTCTCCTTCTGTATGTTAGAACAGAATATGAAGAGAGCTGAGCAGTTTGGGTTTGTGTCCAATGTGATGAAGTCTAACCATGTTCATAGTCTCAGAAGATACAGATATGTTAAAAGCAACTTAAAAATGGCTTTCCACTACTACATCTTTTCTTTTTAATCTTCATTTTATACAGCTATGCTTCCTTGAGTTTGGCAAAGCTCTAGCTGAACTTGAACCTGCTTGCTGATACACAATACATACTGCCAATTGTTTTGGGAAATCACTGAGTAATATGTATGCATTGCAGCTGATTTTTTTTCTGATGGTAGGGGGCATTGAGGCCAATGTACTAGAGAACAGGATCAAACTGTCTCCAGAGTGCCTTGACAGAAAAGTCAAAACCAATTTACTACCATATTAGAAGTTCACTTTTTCTTTCTAAATGTAAATTTCTTGCTGTACATCTCAATTTGATTTGCTAGGGAGCAAATGTGGGGTTTTTTTAACCCTGAATTCAAATGGAAAGTAAGAATAAAAGATCACATTGTCATAGCAGCTAGACCAGAATATTCCTATATAGAAAATGGTGAGAAATAGTTACGTTGTCAGTACAAAAAAATTTGAGGTGCTAAATTTCTGTATTTCATAACTTTTAAAAAGTGTAATCAAAATTTTAGAATTTTTGAAGGGAGCACATATTCATTGCTCTGTTTTTGTGCAATGTGTACAATGCAGGAATACAAAATAAGTAATAATCACATGGATATAACAATAAGATACAGTGAATACACATGGAATGAAGCCCAAACCCTGGATTTGTAGTTCTGTGTTATGAATGCTGTTATAAACTTGACAAGTGTGTAAACTGTACATTTTTTTCCATCAGAGAAACTCAAATGCTTAATAGGTGATAGGAATCCGTAAGACAGGGGAACTAAAGAACACAGGTCATTTGAAATTAATGAATACATATCTTTTTTCATCTAAGAAATGACACTTTTCTTTGATGTTGGCTAACTATGAAGAAATTGTGTTCAGAATTATATGGGTCATTTCTTCTGTCCACCCAGAACAATTTATCTCATCCAGAAAACAGTCTGCTTTTGAGAGTAGTGCCATTAGTGATGCTTTATTCCATATAATTTTGAAAGAAGATTGATATCTCCTCCTGTTTCTGTCATCTGAATACTCACCCCGTGTAGTAGATCAGCAGAATCTGAGTAGATCACCGCAAAATTGGAAACTCCTCAGGCATTAATGCATATAGCCATAATATTTATTGATGCTTTTGTTAGTATCCAGGCTGAAGTCGGTGCTTTTAAATCAACGGTGAAATGCGTGATGACTTCACTGGAAGCAGGACTGGAGTCTTTTTTACGCTCTTTTTGCATAGTAGTTTTTCAGTGAAATACCATTGTCTGAGCTCTGTTTCAACAGCTGTATTGTAGCTAGCTGTATTTTTTAAATTGGTTTGCTGAAGATCACCGATTTATCAGTTTTCATACTTTCTGCAATGAAAGCAGAGGTTCTCAGTCTCTTAAATGCAGGATTTTTCAAATGTTTTTTAAACAGATTAATTTAAGTATTGAAATACCTTTACTCTCTTTATATTGCTGTGGAGAGTTAAAGGAATTTGATAGTGAAACTGCTGCCAAGTCTAGTGCTTAGACTTTTGGCAGGTTTTCATTAATCATTTTTTTTCTGAAGAGCCACTGGTGTCTCAGCTCAATTCATCTCTTTTTCAATTTTGTGGGGTTTTTAAAATTTTTGGCTGTATATCATGAGAATCCTATTTCTGGTTTTGTCAGCATCTTGGCTTTTTCGGGAGAGCTAAACTTAACCTGTGACTCATCCATGTGAAAGCATCCTTAGATAATCATCACATACCTTTCTTAGCAGTTTTATTTACTGATGAAATGTCCTGTATTCTCTGTAAGCTCACATTTCAGGTGTGCTGAGTTTACGCTTAGCTGTATAACAGTGTCGTAGGACTGATGGATGAATTCCCCCAGTTCAGAGCTGGCTGCAGGCCAGTACAGCTACTGGTGTAGCACAGAGCGTCTTCAGATCTCCTCTAAGACAGGCAGGCTGCGCCCAGCCCAGCAGCGGGCAGAGACCAGGGCAAAGGCAACGCACCCCTCTCTGGCATGGGAGGGCTGAAGAATTTGAGCAGTCAGCAGCTGTTGGTGGCCGTTCAGACCTCATGCCATTACCTTTGCTTCTACTTCAGCACAGTTTTGGTCTCCTGCAAAGATTTGCACCTCGTTGTGCTGCAGCCTGCATAAATCCCTACTCTGAAGTGTTTGCAGTCTCTGTTGTGACTGGACCCAGCAGGGGAGTGTGGGAAGCAGAGGAGGGAAAAAGGAGGGAGAGACTGAAGGGAGGAAGCTGCGGTACTGCACACAGGGTCCACCTGACACAGCAGTTAAAAACAAAAACAAAAACCAAACAAACCCGAATAAAGAAAGAAAACAAAACACCGCCAACTTACTGATGTTGTATTACTAACCTCTCAATAACTGGGTGATTTAGGAAACAAACCATTGCATTGCAACCGAAGACCTTCGATGCCCGTTATACTTGAATTGGCTTTCTTCGCTTACTGTTGCTAAAGCCAGCACTGGCACATACTGTTTCACGTCTCGGCTGTATGATTCTCCCTGTCCGACCCTCTCTCCATCTTCACTTCTCTGAAGTGTGACAAGGCAACACAGGCCGTAACACTTATTTTTTGTTCTCCTTTTCCCTTCCTCAGTGCAGCTGACCCATTGGCATTGTGCCTGTGGGTGCACGAGACGTGCTGCTCTGGCTTAGGCAGTAGCAGTGGGTGCCACCGGGCTGGGGGCAGTTGTGTGTCCGTCTGTCCATCCCCAGCTGCGTTCCCCTCTCCAGCAGGAGTTGGTGCAGCTGCTGTGCCTCGGTGCTCTGGGTCACAGCTGCAGCGGGGTGTCTGGGACAGTGGAGACACAAATGGCTCTAAACTCCATGCTTTTCGGCAACACTGTGTATCACGAAGGAATGCTTTTGCAGAAACCGCTACCACAGGGCTCCAGTTTCCTTTGGATGCTGTTGTAATACATACGCTACTAATTGGCTACCATTTGCGGATGAGAGATGAGTCTTCTGAAAATGATGGGGTTTTCTGTTTTGGTGAGAAAATATCACCTAAGGGGAGTTTGCTTGATGTTTCTCTCCCCTTTAGACTTCAGAAAGTTGTTTCACAGTAGTTTCTTATCTTTGTGAACTCTGAATTCGTTTTAAAAATGTGTCAGAAAGCCATTAGTTTGTTTTAGGACTGTTACATTCAACCGCTGTTATATTCTCCCGTTCAAAAATTCCCTCTGCTGGCCTCTAATTTGAATAATAAGACTTAAAGACCCAATTATTTTGTAGTTAATGAGAGGTTTCCTTTTTGGTGGTGCGGTGTGTTTCTTTTTAAATTAAATGTTGTTTCTTTCCTGACACTAGCTGCTTTCCTGTATTCTTTTATTAGGTCTGCGGAAGACATCAGATGTTCAGACACTCTCTCTGCTTCTCTGTGTTTGGCATCTGGGATTCTCCCCTCCCAGATCTTCTCTGACAGATCTTTAAATCCTCTTCCTCTTCAAGTGAGTGAAAAATCTTTACACTTGCTGTTTGCACTTACAGCTTCATTTTCTACGTGTCTGTTCACCTTTCCTCCCCGCCAACTTTTGTAACACCTACCTTCTGTACCGTCCTCATCCTTTCTCTGCATGCTTTGTCCAACAGAAGCTTTGATCTTTTTCATTAATAGGTTGCCATCTACTGCCTGTACTTCATTGGCTTTCATGTTTCTATTATATTGAATATGCTCAGGAAGAGATGGGAGACCTTTTAAACATGAATTGCTGTAACAAGCAGAGTGCAGAGCATTTAAAGCAACTTACTAAATCTACCTTGGTTTGAGGAGGTACAGAGTGTCAGGTTAGGATTTATTTTTTTCCCTAGGTGTCACAAAACATTGCACATTTAATCTGGATGATTGTAAGCATTGCTCTTCTGATGGACTTGTGTCTGAAAGCATTTGGTTTATTACATGTACAGGATTCCTGTTTTGTACTGACTGTTGGCGTCTAAGACTCCAAGACTATATTGATGCAGCTTGTTAAGGCTGCCCTCAGACTCTCATTTGGAGTAAGAGCTTGAAGCAACGTTTTTGGTGCATGTGATGAGCTTGTCTTTCTCCCACTGACTGCTGTGTGGAGGAGGCAGACCAGAAGCAGAGCACATAAAGTGGAAGGTAGATTTCAAATTTTTACAGATGCAACCCTTCTTCAGCTGTCACTGAAAAAAGGTAATGGTCTGGCTGCTGTCTTCCAGGATGTGACCTGGGAGAGCTGTGGCTTGTAATTACTTTTTCTCTATGCTATTATCCTTGGTTTGGTGGAATAGTTCACATGCTGCTTCTGCTTCATTGCCTTCTTCGCAGATGTGCCGTCAGGAAAATGGAGGGTGAGAGTTGCAGATTAAATACACCTGAGATCTTGACAGCCTCATCGCTCACTTGCTGACACATGAGCATCAGGTGTCACTACACCTGTTGCTCCTCCTGCATTTGGCATCATGATCTTGAGGAGTGGAGTTAATTGGGTACCATAGTTCTCTTTGTGGACAAGAAGGAACATGGGAATCTTCCTCAAAATGAAATCAGTCTAGTACTGTGCAGTAAATAGGAAGAAATGCTGTGGGAAGACTGAGGGAAAGATGATAACAGGAAATGTTGTGATGATGTTTGGTTTTGGCTTTCATTCTTGGGATCACTGATGAAGAAGACTGGACAAGTAAAGTAGGGAGGTCGGTGGGGAATGGCTTAATCATGCTTTTCAAAGCATGCTGAAAAAAACCTGCATTTGTGGTAAGAAATAAATGTTGTGTTACGAGCTATGTATCAATGTGATGGAGCTGTGAAGTGTTGCCTTCCAGGGAGAGAGATGAGGAATTCAGTCTTTCACACCTCAGTAAGAAAGGGTTAGTAGGTGCTGTGACCACCATCTATCAGTGCATGCATGAAGAACAGAAAAATAATGACTAAGGAACTTGTTATTCCAGAAACAAAGAGAGTTGGAAGTTGAAAGTAATCAAGTTCAAGCTGAGGATAAGGTGACCATTTTTAGGTCTTAAAGGAATTATCAAGTGGAACAATTAATTAAGTGTTGTTTAGTTCTCTGTTAGGGGATGCTTGAAAACCAGGATGAGATGTTTCTCACAAAAGACAGATACGCTTCAGTTAAATCAGAGCTACTGGACTTGAAGCAGGAATTAAAACAGAAAAATAAATCTGGTGTCTTGGATTTTACAGGCTAATAGCGAATTGGTGAATCTGCAAAGGGGAGCCTCCTACCACTGCCTGACAGTCATTAGGGAAATGTTATAGCATAAAGCTCCCATTTTTTGGATCCTTCTTTCTATTTAAGTGTTTTTGCACAAAACTGAAACACTTTTTTTTTTTTTGAAGTTAGTTGTCATAAGTAAACAGCTTAGTACTAGCTGGCTATGTCAGCAAAAGTCCTAGGACTTCTGTAAACAGAAAGACTAAGATAGAAAATACGCGTCTGCGCTGCCCAGTTGAAGTGCTTGCTGTGTTGCTTCAGCATCTTGTTCCCTTGATCCTGCCATCACCTGTCCTCTGTGTCTGTCCCACTGTCCTGGAGCGAGAAGGACTCTCCCCAAGCAGAGGGAGCAGGTCAGTGTCCTGGGGGTCTCGACCATGGATGTAGCTGAACACCACCCAAGAAGGCTCTGTATGTGCAGGTGTTGTCCTGCAATGTCCATCTGTACACAGCATGGAGAAGCTGGATTGTTGTGTTGTCTTGGGGGCATTATAGAAAATATTAGCTCTTATGGGATCTTCAAATTACTGTGAAGAATGTTGCAGGCGCACAATGTTTCAGGCACAGGGATCTGGCCCCATACAGCAGTGGTTCCTGCTCCTGTATGGGAGGAAGAGGGAGCAAATGGAGGAGGTTTTGCAGCTGCAACCAGGCAGCCCTGCCACAGATCACCAAGACGAGTATGGCCATCGCCAGTGCATTTCTGGAGTTTTGAGAGACTGCAACAGAAAAATCTCTCTGCCTCTTTGTGGTAGATTATCATAGCTTAAGCTAATGTCTCCTAAATACTTCAAGTATTTGAGTCATTGTAAGAAAACAACTTAATTCCATCCCGTTGATTTCTAAATGGGGAAAATACATGTCTTGTGTTTAACAGAAGAGCAGTGATAATAATATATCACTGATTTACTTTTAGTTAAACTTTATTTGTTTATTTAAGAAAAGGAAAGTTTGTTTGACAAAAAGAGAAAGTGTTTATAGATTTGCATGCTTTGATATATACCATTCTGAATATAGTATCATTCTATTCCTGCAAATCTTGCCGAGATCTTTGCTATGGATTTGAAATTTATTCTAAGATTTGACTATGGAACAAATCAAACCAATAATTTAGCCTAACTGAAAAAAGAATGGATTTAAGCTCTTAAAAGTGTATTTTGTAGGTCACACAGAAATTCTTGTATACTTAATCCACACACAGAAGCATATAGTGCTGTGTGTTCATGTGAATTGACATGCAGGGGCAAAATCCACCTAATTCTCCAATCCTGAATTGAGTGCAGAATAGGCAAAGCTATAGAATTTACAGTAGTTACATAGTATATGAAATAAAAATAATTATAATTCCAATTTAATTAACTCTAAAGATAAATGAGAATGTATTCATATGCACCATGACATTTATTGCGTTTTGTAAAAAAAGTTGTGTTTCCCTCTGGTTTTAATCTCTTTTCTAAAACTCTATTAATGTTCATGAGAGGGAGATATCAGCTATTTTAATTTATTTGTATCGGCACATAATCAAAACACTCTCTCCTCTTCCCTGCAGAGGAGGGAATACACCAGTGCAGAGCACGAAGCAGTGATGTATCAATGTAGATGGGTCAGTGAGTTTAGAACTATTTTACAAAGTCAGTGAAATGTATAGTCTATTCAGATACTCACTTCATCTGCTTCCCAACAGAGGTGTGTGGGTTTTTTTGTGGGAGGTTTTTGTTTGCTTTTAAGCTGAGGGAATATTTTGAGTTTTAAAGAAAAGCTTTTCCTTTTTCTGTCTAAAATGGAAATGCAAGAATGGACATATTTCATTGAAGATGCTGTAGTAGAAGTTGGCTTACCCTGCTTTTTAATGTATTATTACTATATCACGATTAGTAAGCTCATATGCTCTGATATTCCTGCACTTCTGTGACTGCCATTCGATTACCCTGTATTGAGTGAATCTAGATATCCTCGTTTTCTGATAGAAATTTTCCTATAATCTGTGATTTCAAACAGTCCTGTTTACCTTTCTACAGCTTTGAGGTTGCCAGCCTGACGCGGGCAGATGCTGATCTGGAGGCATTTCGAATGCAGATATGTAAAGAAGTGATTGCTATGATGATGAAGAACATGGTCTTAAGTCACAGCCTCTTTCCTCATGTGGAGAAGAGGATGAGTTCAATTTTCAAAAAGCAGTTTCTTGCAATGGAGAAGGAGATTAAAGAGGAGTATGAAAGGAAGATGGTGGCTTTAACAGCTGAATGTAATCTGGAAACTAGGAAGAAAATGGAGGCTCAATGCCAAAAAGCGAGAGTTGCAAATGAAGAGGCTGAGGAATTAATGAAGAAAATGAATGAAAAGGTAAATCTGGTATAAAATCAAGATATTTTCTATGATATGTGGTTTTATATAGATGGTTTCTCTTTTAGACTAGAATGACTGAGTTGTCCTCTTAGAAGAGTAAAGAGAAAAGCTGTACAATTTAAACGTGTTCAAAAATTCAGATGTCATAATTAGGGTAATTGTTATTAAGAAACTGTGTTTTACTTCCCCAGAAAATGAGTTTATCTGAAGAGAATCTGAGACACCTGAAAACAAAAAGTTGTCATTACCGTGTTTTTTTTTATAGTCACCCTTGCAAAGTGGTGTATTTTTACTTACTATATTTTACTGCAGCAGTTCCTAAGAACTCCAGTCAGACACTGTGTAAAGTATTTTGCACATTCAGAGCAGAACAAACTCTCTGCATCATAAACCTTACAATCTAGGTAAAAAGCCACCAATATTTATATTCTTATTTTGAAGAAAATGAGAATATAAGCGCAACCAGAGGCCGATTTCCTCCAAACCGAGTGCAGGCAAGCAGAACAATCTATATTTTAGGCAGAGTAGGGAGTGGACTTCTCATGGAAATAGCCTCTGGATAATAGTGAGATAAATAATTTAAGGCTGAGTATGATTCTTTACAAGTTTAGAGTTTCCCTTTAAGTAAAAGCTTAGTGCTTATGTGTGTCACTTTCATTCAAAGATCTCTGTCCGAATGCGTATCATTACCCAGGATTTCATAGGTAGTCACTAGCTAGAAATAGAGCCTGGATCACCCATCCAACATTCCATGTACAAAATTATGCTCCAATCTTCCATGTCTTTTTTTTAAGTATATTTAATGTTTGCAAAAAGCCTGTTTCCCCCCCGGCTTTTTTTTTTTTTTTTTTTTTTTTTTTAAACTTCCTGTGTCTGGAGGAGATTCTGTTAAGTTTTTAATATTTCACCTCTGTAAGCTTAAAATGCTAAAATACCCAAGTTAATGTTTCATGCTTGTCTAATGTTGTAACTCATATTAAGAGGATGACTTGGTGGGAATAAATAGTGCAGCTCATTACTTACGAGTGGGGCTTTGTTTCTGGAGCACAAGTGGATACTTGAGTATTGAATGTGATGCTGCTGAGTTTTCAGCTGTTTCAGTTCAATTATAGAGACAAAGTAAGTTATGTTAGGAGTATAATCCCTTAGACCAGTATATTCCTTACTTGTGTATGCTCTCTTTGTAGACAGTGCTTAAGTTTTTGGCCTTCTGTTTTGTTTGTTGTTTGTTTTTTCTTTTTTTTTTTTAAACATTTTTATTTGCATATCATATACCTGTAATTGTTAAGGACTTTTATGACAATTCATGATTGCAGTTTTGACAAAAGTTTTTTGCTGTGTGTGACCCATCAAAGGTACTACAGTATGTTGAGGCTCTCAGGAAGAACTTTGGTTTATCAGGCTGTTGTGTGGAGAAAGTTGGTGGCACAAGGCTAGTGAGCCAGTTGAATTTCTTCGATGTTTCCAGGTGAACTTTAAGTTGTGACTCTAGGGAACTTTCAAATATCTGTAGGATATGAACATCCTGAACTAGAGGTGCTAGAAAGTCAAAGGAGGTGGCAAGGAGGGGATACTTGTGGACATCTTTTTAAGGATGAGGTGAATTGTACTCTGCAGAAGTCTTTTTCCTTCTGTTGGTTATAGAAGGAACCTCCACGAGATGTCTAACACTTAGATCTCGCTGAGGTAAATCCTACCTTTGCAGAGAGAGGGGCCTGACTGAAACTCAGTATGTGAACTCACACTAAATATGCTCTCAGCAAAGCGGCTTTTCTTTGCACAAAATACATTGGTATTGGTTCAGTCTGGTTTATATTGGAAACCCTGAATGGTAAGAATCAAGAATTAAGTCCCGATCCATTTATCATATACTAATGTCTTGCTGTTCCCTTTCTTGTCTGTGAAAGGACCTGGTTTTGTACTTGCCCTGGAACCCCGTCCAAAAGGATGTGCCAGAGTGCTAGAGGTGGCCCACACTTGTGCTGCTGCTAGCGGGTGTACTGACGTCCAAGAGACGGCAGTGAAAAACAGCTGGAGCAATAACCTCCTCCGCTTCTTGGCCAAAACACAGAATGTATATTCCCAATTAATTTTGATTAATTATTTGCTGTCTGCAGTGTGTCTCTTGGGAATGAGAGGTGAGGTGAGAGGACAGTTCTCCCCTGATAAGTAGTATGAAATTTAGAACAAGACCGACATAGCTACTGTTAGGTAGCTCTGCTGGCATATAAAGCATTCTTTGCTCTGTGGGACACGCATGTTTTGATTCTATAATGAGTTTATGCCATCTGAGATTAAAACTATGAATATGTAAGTCTTACTGGAGAACTATGAGGAAGTATTTCTTGCAAAGAAGCTTATAAATTAATTGCCATTTCATTGTACTCCATTGTTGTAACTCTAAAACGATGCTCTTGGATTAATTTGTAGAAACCAATAAAGTAAGTCGCCAATAATAAGAACTTTTAGAGATTTGTAGTAGAATAGTTTTCTAATTTATATTGCTTTTAAAATGTATGCTTATTGTTATTTCATTGTTCTGACTTATATGAGCCTATTCAATTTTAATAGGATTTCAGGATTGGTGAAACCTAAGAAATTCATTTAATATATAGTCTTTGTGTTGAATTTCATGCCGTTTTGTATAATTTATCTTAAATAATGCTTCTAAACTCTAAAAAGACTTCATTATGCCTTGGAAGTGTTATCTGGATTAGAGATTGACAGTTGTACAACCCCTGTCATTCCAAACAGGTGAAAACCGGGGAAAGTGTACATTGATTTAGTATTAGCCTTCATTCAAACCTGAAATGACAGTAATCAGAGTATGCATAAAATATGTATGAGCTAGTAGCACTGATGCTTTAAAATATGTTGAATACTGAAAATCACTTCAGATTTATTTATTTCTCTCTTCTCTGCAGCCTGCTGTAGAATACAGAAGTCTTCTGGATAGACTTCACAGACTGGAGCAGGACCGCCTGAAGAGGTTCCTTTTGGTAAAGCAGGAGGAATATTTTGCAAAGGCCTATAGACAGCTGGCTGTTACCCAGAGAAAGGAGCTCCATAATATCTTTTTTACACAGATAACAAATGCTACTTTCAAGGGAGAACTGAAGTTGGAAGCAGCTAAAACATTAGTGGAAGATTACTCTAAAATACAGGTAATAGGATGATAACTCCATTCCTAACCTCATGACAGAATACAAACCCACAGTAACTTTGGAGAAATGTTTCAGGGAATATGTTTCAGCATAAATGTTATCACTTTTATAAATAATTTTCTTAGGAAGAATTTTAAAAAGTATAATGCCATCATAATGCACATCTAGACACCCACACAACTGTATATCAATGCATACGCACAGCTTTTTTCTACAACAGTGAGTTAGATTTATTTGCCACAACATTATGTGCTTAGTGCTGACTTTTGTTTTCATGGGTAATATTTCTAAAGCACCCAAGTGTTTAAAACTTGTCTTTACTGATCTGGGAAAATAAGGCTAGTAGTTCATCTGTACCATGCAGAAGAAATAAGTTTGAAAACATGTCTACACTATGCAGTGGGAAATTGTGTAATATAAATCCCCAGTTTTTCAGTGAATGTTTTGATACATCTGCACATCTTGGGGCTCTGCTTAGCTCCTGAAAGCTCTGTTGGTGCAGCTCTGCCCCTAAGCGCTCCCCCACAGGATGGTCTGAGAGGATTTGTGCTTGTGCAGCAAACTTCTGGTTCCAGGTCTACCCTCGCAGGTGTTAATGGGGCCCTCAGCATGGTACAGAAATGCCAGAGGCCATTTTCAAATGTAATTTCAGCCTAAATAAACTTAGGCAACTAAGAGAACAGTTAGGTACCAAAATCTATTTTATCAATGGCATTTTCTAAAACAGATCAGATGCTGTCTAATGAATGATAAGTACCTTTGGAGGCCTGTCTGTATAGGCATTTTCAAAACCCCCTAGGCATCAAGTGCTTTTCTATACTTCAGAAGATGTACTGAGCCCCCCCAGTCCAAATATGTAGATTATTGAAATTGTGGTATGTCTGAAGTGCTATGGTTTTGTACTTTGAGGGGTTGAGTATCTCTAGCTTATGCAGTCGGGAATGCTGATGAAGAGTATGTTCAGGACTTTAGTTTTCATTTCAGTTACATTTTACGCCTCTTGCAACAGAATAACTTGAGTTGTTTCCTCAAGGTTGTTTGTTTTTTTTTTTTAATTCTATTTGTGTTGAAAGTTAGTGTTCTAGATTCCAAAAATTCTGGGAATTGTTCTTCTGTCTGCTTCTTGAAGAAGAGTATGATTGTTGTGGTCCTAGAGGTTGAGGGCCTGGCGGTTAAAAAGCAACATCTGGAACATAGGTGTCAAAACATGTAAGGCCCACTCCTAAAACTAGATGCACTTTCAGATCTCAGTACAGAAAAGCCACACATGGGCCACTGTCAGATATAGATGCAGCAAGCACTTATGCAAACAACAGTTGAGCAGTACGCAGAAGATAGAGCAAGTGAAAGAAATTCTCTCAGTGAAAGAAAGGCTGCTCAGACATGAGTCACCTAAGTATCAGACCTTGTCTTGGCTATCTGATGCTAGCAGAATGTCTGCTATAGACCTACCTCCGGTCTCTGCCAAACCTGTTTGAAGGTACCTAAAGCCCTCCTGTTCCCCACTGTTGGGAGCAGGAACGTCTAAGCCAGCCTGTGTGCAGCGGGCTTGGCTTTCCCCGTGCTGTACTGGGCACACGTAGAAGACTTATCCTTGGCTTTGAAGACAATTTAGACACCTTTGAAAATGTTACTCTTTATTTATTTAATCATACAATACATTGTAAAGAAAAAAAAAAGCGGGGGGGTGGAAAAGAAAGAAGAATATGATGCCATTTACTGCTGTTATGTTACTGAACACATGCTGTCTTCAGGTCCCAGTTCAAGAAGATCTTTCAGCCTGTGGATAGCTTTAAGCAGGAACAGTTCTATAACACTGATAGGGTTGCATGTAGTGTTGTGGGTACCTGATCAAATGACCTATGAACTCAGGCGTCTCAGGAGGTGCACTAACTATTCAGGAGAGTACACACAATATTAAGGTATTCAGGCCAAAAGCTCAGCACATTATTTATTTTGTTTTGTTGAAATAACAGTAATAATTTGACGTGATCATTAGAGTTAAGTTGATACAAGCTTACTGTTTTTCATTTGTAAAAGCTTTTTAACTTTGTGCTGTTAATGAACAAATCTGGTCTGATGCCCACAGGTGTTAGCTGAAATTAACATTACATCTTATTAAATGTATTTGTTCACATTCTTTCCTGTAGGGAGACATTGAAGAGCTAATGGATTTTTTGCAAGCTAGCAAGAAATATCATCTGAATAGAAGATTTGCTTACAGAGAGTATCTTATAAATAAGATACGGTTAGGGGATACTCAAGCCTCTGCTCTTATAAATGCAGCAGCAACCCAGATATCAAGTCTCATTAGTAAGATGGAAAGGTAAATATCTCAATTGTTTTCTTGGTAGCCATTTGACTGTGTTATCTCAAAGACAATAGAATAGTCTTCAAAAGTCTTTTTGTCTGTGTTACCTAGCAGGAAAGGAGCATAAAAACATTATCTTTTAAGTTAATTCTAAGAAAATATTTTGTAACTGCTGACTTTGTTAGTTAACATGCCAGCAGACACTAAGGTGAGGCTTTGTTGTCTGTTTCCACTTTGTAGAGCACAGAGATGAATTGCTAGGAACAGGAACATGCATAATACCTGTTTGTAATTCTGACTTCAGTGGGAACCAGACTCATGTAAGAGTCTCAATGTCTTCATACATCCATTATTCATGTAAATTGTCCTCAATCATGTGAAAAGTCATAGAATCATTAAGGTTGGAAAAGACCTCTAAGATCATCAAGTCCAACCATTAACCCAACACAGTCCTACCAGAGTCCATTGCAACATGTAACAGTTAAGACCATTTAAGTGGGTTCTTTACACGTGAATATCTGGATTTAACAGAAGAGAACAATTTTTGATTCACTTGTGATTGAATGTGTTTGAGGAGCCGGATGTACAGTCTCAAGCTGAAAAGCATGAATATTTTCTAAAGAAAGTTGGCTAAGTTTATAAATAAGGTAACTGGGGAGGATCTTGACTAGCAGATAATACACCTGTTGCAGGGAATACTAAAAAGTAAAGGTCAGGTGAAGTGAAAAGTAGACCTGGAAATGGACTGTTTTAATACACTCATTTAATTTATTTGGGATATCATACCAGATCCAGGCTGATTCATGTGAGGATACTCATAGTCAAGGTGGAGAGAGAGAAATGATGACTTACCAGAGACATAGTTATTTTAAATTACATGGCAATGTGGAGCACTGAGAGAGATCTCTCGCTGCTACCCAGAGAACTGCGGCATATCTTAGTTGGGCATACAAAGAGATTACTGAGGAGCATGCCAGTGCAGTAAAATACATTAGTGGGCAGGAGAACAACCTAGCACTGCTGCTGTTGATTCTGTGCATGCAGCTTTATTTGTATATTTTAGATGTCTGTATTAGAGTCAGTCACTGACAACATGTGGAACATGCATTAAGATAATAAGTATAAATATCAGTCTTTATATTGTGGTTTTTCTTTCATAATGTTGACTTAATTTAAAAGTAATTTCATATTAGGAAGCAGGAAGTCTGTTAAAAGCTACCAAAGATTGCATCTGTTGATATGATAAAGTCATTTTATTTTTGTAACTTTTCCTTGCTCTTCTTTTTGATTGCCCTGTGTGCTGCCTCACTGGAATCATATCCTAAGTTTAGCCTCAAGATTCATTGATCAGAGAGAGGTTCCTCCAGTATGCTTGCACTGCATTGCCTATTTTGCTAACATCTGCAGCTGTGTGGCTCAAAGACAAAAATAAATGTCTCGGTATAGGAAATATGGATACATCTTTCACAGAGAGTTCCATCAGTTCATCCCTCTCTTTGGAATCGGATTATGAGAAATATTCTGAGATGTTTTCACAGATGTTGTGGTTATGTGAAAAGCCTTCATGAGAAACTCCCACCTGTATGACCACTGCATCCGTGGCTTGAATCATTGCAATGAACAACTGGGACTTCTCAAGCTGGAAAAACAGGTTCCACTCATTGTTTAATGCCTGTTATTGCACCTAACAGTCACAAAACAGATCAACTACAGAACAGAGAGGAAATGTGTAATATTGGTAATCCAAGACCTTATGGATCTCATCCCAAAAAACGTACCAAAAAAAAAAAAACCCAACACTACCCAAAAACTTCCAAGACCAACAAACATCATTACCAAGATAAAAATTAATTTTTCTAGCACTCCCCTATTAAACTTCTCAGAGTGTGCAATGGTTGTAGTACTCTGCGGACAAAGGAAACGTGTCTATAGTTGGAGACAGCATTTGTAGAGAAGCAATCCCATCTGACTTTCTGGGACTAGAAGTAGTTATTTTCCTCTAACTTCCCACACCTGCTGCGGCAGGAATTCATTTCAGGCAAATGTTGGCCAAACTTATGTCATTATTCATTCTCTAGCTGTTGAGATTGTAAAACTCCAGAATGTAGTATTTTTTTTTTTCTACAGGCAAACTGAAATATCCAAGTATAAACCTTGAGGAAGTTATAATCTATGCTAGGTAGGCTTGTATTTCAGTTTCTAATTATAAAGCGATTTGGGGACTATTTACAAATTGGAGCATTAAAATTTGAGCAGCGAGAGAAGTCTGGTCTGAATGGCTGTACTTTAAATTTGTATCCATAATATCCTCTTAATTTTCACCTTAGCATTGAATCTGCTTGTCTAAATATAGATACAGGTCTGTCTTAATCTATTATGTCCAGCTTTAATAGCATGCCTTAAACTTACTGTTATAAATGGAATTTTAAAATGCAGGACTGTTTGTATGGAGAAGAGAAACTGAGAAAAGTTGTAGATTAGATATTCCACAGATAAACAGATTCAGGGACACATAAACCAGCAGGTAAATGATGAGGGGAGAGGTCTTTTAAAAATGGAGCTTAATGGGATGTTTAAGATTTATCAAATAGCAAGGCAATTTTGAATTAACATGAAAAAGATTCTGTGTAGCCAGAAATAAAGGCTATAAAACCCAAAATAAAACCAAACCAATTCTAGGGAGAGTTGTGAACATTTTAAGTGAAATAGAGCAGCCAGTTTTCAAGCTGGGCTTTCTAAAGACAGCATTTAAATAAAATGCCCTGTTTGTCAGGACCGGCTGTGGGTACTCAGCGCCTTTGGAAATCAAGTCCATTGATTGCAGTGCCAAAAGGCAGGAAAGTAAGTTTCAAAATATAATCTGTGATGGTAGATTTCAGGGATGTCTAGCTAGGCTTTTTGTGTTTTCCCTTGAAGAATAAATGGGCAGGAGGGCAATACTTGGCAGTATTTATCCTGGGTTGCTCTGGCTATGCCCAGAACATGAGGTTCTCTACATTTTTGAACTACAGCAGCTGTAACATGTTGCATTGTTCTTTTGCTGGTATCTGCTCGTTCGCAAGAAGTTTCCTTCCTTATTTGGTCTCTCAAAAACTGAATCCAGTTCTCCTGACTCACTAGATAAGAACAACTCAAGCTCCTTTATAAATTTCTCCCAAAATTTTAATTTTTATAAGACCTCAAGCATTTCTTGTGAACTGTGTTTTTAAAATAGGCAATTGATTATCTTTGACATAAAAGTTCAAAGCAAAACATCTCGTATTGGTCTCTTACTTACTCTTTTGAATAATCTCAGTTTATATCGACCTTGTTATAAGTGAAGTAATTTTCTGAACAGTGTCCTGCTGGACCTTTCAGTGAGTTGGTATTGGAAAGTGAATGCCTTCAGCAGTAATGCTTCATATCTATCTCCCTTATGTTTTAGTGACGCTCCCATGCCTTCTCTAGCTTTCAGAAAACAATTTTCCTTTGCTAGGGTCCAGAATCACTTAGTTGTCCGTAGCATCAAATACAAACTACTACTTTTTACTTTTAGTGCCCTCATTTCACACTTTCTCCTAATTTTGTTGGCTTTCGTTCAGTACAGAGAAGCCAAGGTCTGCCTCTGATTGACCTATGATACTGCTGCTGTTGGCCACACACGTCATCTCTGTTCCTTCCATGGCGCTCGCTACATTTTGGAGGGTCTCCCTGTAAACATCCTTGTTGTTACTGCAGTATTGTCCTTCATTAAAATTCTCCTTGTTCAAAGACATTAAACATGTGCCTGCATATTTCTTCAGTGATTAGATGTCTGGTATGCTGAGACCAAGCAGTTCATCATACAATCTATACTGTCTCATTATCTTTCTCCTCTCCTTTTACTTTGTGTTTTAATTCAGAGTCTTTTGGGAACAGGACATCTTTTAATTCTAATACTGTAATTGTTTTTATACTGTATTTATATGAGGCCAGAAATGAAGGTCTCTTGTCAGGATTGAGCCTTCTAGGAATTACTGTAATACTGATTAATGTAAGTAAGTTGCCACATAAACTCCCATAGACTTCTGTGGTGGTAGGCATTTTGCCCATTACTTTTGTTGTCTGGGATTTCTAAATATGTAGATTCCAAATAAATAAATAGATAGGTTTTACAATACTGCATCACCTTCAGTTTGAGCTGCGGATCTCTAAATAACCCGAAACTGAAATAATGTAGACTCTTTTTTTTTTTCCTTAAGAATAGGTAGAGATAGATATATATAGAGAGATATATATATATATAATCTTCCAGTCATTTTAGGTTGCATGGCTTTTCCTGTATCTTTCATTTGCTGGATAGTTCCAGCACATCTATCTTTCTCTATTGCAGCCAGAAGGTGTTTGGACAACATCCAGGTTCGGGTCAGGAATTGGTGCTTTCTACTCAAAGTTCCATGTTGACCTTTTCAACCCCACATTTTGGAAGTCCCGTGTTTAATATTATTAGAAATTATAACTCACAAATGTCCAACAGCCTGGTCTGAATTAAAACGTTCTTTTATTCTTCTGTTGTCTGAGAACAATTTGGGGAATTTCTGGTGTAAATATAATAGCAGGTAATTTTTGAAATTCAATTTGAGTTTGTGGAGAAGGAAGTTCTTCTAACTGTTGCAGGCATGGTTGGGATCTTGCTTACTCTTTAAAATTAAATACTGTAGCAACTGGAGGTAGAGTGTAGTCTTAAGCTTCCATTTGAAAACACTGTGCTTAAGACTGAGAATTTGCTCTGTTAGATTATTGTATTTCACTATTAGTTTGAAATCTTTATAATTTTTCTGATGATGTGAATGTAATAGGAAATCTGAATATAAATCTTTTCATGTATACGATTGCTTTGATTCTTTAAAATAATTTTTAATCCTTTTTACTTGATTAGATTACATCCTTTAAAGAGAAAATTGTTTCTAATAAGGAGAAGGAGTTATAAAAGATACCTAGAATTGCATTCCAGGGGCATTAAATGAAAAATGTAAATATTATGAATAATATATAAGGTTTCAAATGTCTCATTTGAGTATTGCTTATATTACTAACTGATATGTAATTGGTTTTGCATTTGCCTTCCGTTCCTTCCTTCTCATACACCTTCACTCTACCTTCACAAACTGCCTTAATTCTAAACTCGTCTCTGAGATTATCTTTCTGTTATCCACTTGCTTGTTTGATTCCTCCCAGGTATCACTGCTGAAGAAACAAAAATCATTCTGTATGTCTACTTTGTTGAACCTTATTATGGTACTACTTGCCTCAAATATCCTTTTGCTCTTAAGAATTTGGGATAACAGGCTTCAAACACTGTTATTACAGAGCAGGTCATCTGCCAGAAAGTCATTCGGGAGTGCTGCTGGACCGAGCTGAGGCTGAAATTAATTCTGTTAAACAGAAATTCGATCATGATTTGAAACAAGAAAAGCAAAAGCTTCACCAGAAACTCATTACCAAGCGAAGGCGGGAAATGCTACAAAAGGTAATTATTTTCAGTATATTTGTTTTCACAGGGCTTATAATAAATTAAAAATGGAAAGAATTGAAAAATAAAGTGTAGTTCTTAGGACAGGGGTCAACACTGCCAGGAGCATGGATGAAAATAAGTGTCTGTTGTTTTTAGCAGTGTACCGCCATGTGCTATATTAATTATGCAGTAATTAGCTGTTATTTTAGAAAAACCTGCAAGAAAGTAATGTAACTGGAGAAACTTGTGAAGCCCCTCTACTTGGTCTAACCTGTCCAAGGGAGTTATGACAAGCCTCTGTAATGTGCAGACAGGCAAAAGTCAACTGAGGTTCTTGAGTTGATGAGCGAGATGGCACAGATCTGTGACAGTCATTGTTTTCTATGGGTTTCCTGGCTATGTGTGACTTGAATGACTTCTACAGCATAGTTAAAATTCAGCTACAAAATGAAACTATTTAAAAGATGCTGTACCTGTGGCTGCTTGTGGTAGGACTCATGTCACCTAACCTCAGCCATCTAAAAATCAAGGCTAACTCCAAGAGCTCCAAATCATTTCATAATGGAAGATGACTTGCAGGTGATCTGAGCTAAGCGGAAGGGAGTTGTTATCCAAAGGTCCCTATCTTTCTCTGCCTAAGGACGTAAAAAAAACTATCTTGGATTAGGTGGTATTTCTTTAGATAACCAAGGTTAGGCGAGATTTAATTTTACCTTTTGCGGGATAAGTGTTTCAGTGGTTTTTGCTCTTTAACAGATATCAGTGTAAGACACAGCAGGTGTAACGATGGAGACTTCATTTGTTGTATATATTCTCAGTATAGGTAGCTTTGGTTTAGCTTTCTAATGAAATTGCTGCATGCTGTAAGATGGGGAAAATAAAATAAAAAAAACCCAACCTTTTTTTTCCTCTCTTTTTTTTTTTTTTCTTCTTTTTCTTCCTTGGTATTTGATCCAGATTCATTTCTGGAATGCTGCCAGATCATTACAGTTCAGGAAGTTGGGATTATGTCATACCACAAGATCATGCATTTTTTTAGGTGTTAGCCCTTCTATCTAGCAACAGTCCAAATTATCACAGGCCTGTATTTGCCCTTCTGTCTAACAATAATCTGAATTATCACAGGCCTGTTAGATGCACACAAAGCCATCATGTTGAGGGCTAGGTAAGTCTCTGGACACTGAAAAGCATTTTTGAGAACACTGAAAAACAAAAATATGAAATTTTGCGTTGCTATGAAATACGTATTTAAAGAGCTAGAATTTGAGATGTTCCTTCTCTTAACCTTGTTCCTCCTTTTGGCAAACCAATCAGCAGAAGGAGCATCGGAAGGAGCAGCTGTCACTTGGAGACCCCTTCAAAACTACTAAGGAGGTCACGCACTACCTGAGCCACTGGAAAAATCTTCTGAGTGATCACACCATTGAATTTGAAGAACTTACTGAAAAGCTTGACAGTGAGGCCGGTGAGGAGCTGAAAGAGCTTCTATTTAGTCTAACAGAGAAAACTGTTGAAGAGCTTAAACGTGTTCAATATGGAGTATTTGTGCAAGAACTGGTAAAGCTCAGTGTGCCAAAGATGTTCCTGCTGGAAGCTGTGGAGGAGCATAAAAAAGAGATGGTTGTTAAACATGAACAGCTTGAAAGGGAAGAGCACGCTGAAGAGCTGCTTCAGCTCACCAGGCAGAAGCTGAGCCAAGAACTGGAAATGAGCCTTTTGGAACAAAAAAAATTAAGGAGCTGGGAACAATCAGTATTCATGCAAGTATCTCTCTGTACCCTTTTCATAGTTATTCTTGCAAATAGAGGTGAACTAGGAGTTTTCACACCTGTCTGGGTATAATTCCTAATGATCAGTTCTCTGTCGTGCACTCGGTAATTGATTTTTTCACAAGCGCTCAGCCCCTGCGGCGCTGGCGGGTGAGCCGGCACTCCTAGTGCTGCAGTGGAAATCCTGGGAAACGGTGGTTTTGAAACCAAAACGGTAGACTGTTTTTATACTTCTGTTCACTCCGTGTCAGGTTTCACTTGCATATCTTTCATTATTATTCTCAGTCTGTTCTCAGAGGTCCAGCACTTTGGAAATGTCATTTAGTATGTCAGGCCTAATTAGCCCCGTGTTCAATTTCGATACATTCCTTCCAGCCACAAGTCAAGCCTTACTCATTGGGTGCTCGTTTTAAGCTCTGCCACAATACTTCGCTGTATTTCATAAATACACAGCACAGTACTGTACCTTTCCAGCTCATGGGCTCCACGCATCAGACTTGGCCCATCTGGCCTGCTGACCAAGTGGTCCTGGCACTGAGCTCCCAGCCAGAAGTGTCATGGCACGGGCGATTTTGCAGAGAGGTTTGCTGGCCATCGCTGCCTGCTATGATGTGACCCTGGGGAGGTGGGAAAGCGAGTGGCCTTGGCACCATTGGGTCTCTCCCTTGCTCAGGGAGAGACCATGGCTGCAGCCGAAAGTCGATGTGCGTGGTACCTCCCAGACTGGGCAGCAAGATCCCTGAGAGATTTGCACCATTTGTTATCATTTCTTCTTATCTTTCAAGTACATTTATGACTAGTTTTTGTATTACCTGAATATTTACACTACTACATTTCCTATACAATGTCCATTTAATAACAGACATTGTTAGAGACATGGGAACATGAAAAAATAGTCTTCTGTCAAAATTGCAGCTTTAGGGGAAGCAACTGGAACAGGCAAACCTATATTAAGCTGTGTGTCCCTGGAGCAAACGTACTAGGCATGAGAAATTGGAGGCGGGGGGGAAGGGCAAAAAAAAAAGCATTAGTTAAGGTTTCTCCTTCATACGTATTCTTTAAAGCAAAACAGATTTGCGTGGGGAGTTTTTTCCAGACAGCATCTTTGTAAGTTTGCCTGCTGCACAGTGTCAAACCACATAAAAGAAATATGAAAAGAAACCTTGCCCATTGCATATGTGCTTTGTTAAAGAAAAAAAAAATCCATTTGTCTTGTTTTTATTCTAATTTCAAGGCCTTTGTATTTTATTCAGCATTTAAAATACTTTTCTATAAGCCATTTCAATGTATTTTCTAGCTTGTCTTATTATCTTTTATTTATATAGTGGACTGGCACGAGCAGGGAAGTAGATTGTATGACCCAGCAGGTCTTTCCTAATTCTAACTTACGATTCCATGATATTGTGTTCCAGCCTGCAGTGTCGTCTGTTGTATTTGTTAAATGCTGGCTTTATTTACAGCAACAGTAAGCTGTTTGTTTTTTCCAGTAAAATACTGGAAAATACATACAAAAAATGCAGCATTTGCACAAAAGCCCCTTAAATCTGCCACTGTCTTTATGTTCAGTCCACTGTCTTGTCAATTTTGATATTTTGATGACAGATGCCAGCTCTCATGTTTGTGTTCTCATCTGCTATCTAGTTTTCACAAAGAATTATTTTGAATTATAGCTTTTCATTTTTGTTGCTTATCAAAGAGACCATGAGTTAGTCCAAAATATTTATGAAGATCATTAATGGTCAAAGTCCTTTTTAAACCTGGACATGAAAAAACTGTGATTTGCTGTATTTTCTTTTATATCTCTCTCTATATATCTGTATATATGGATATATAGTATGGATTTTCTTCTAAAAGTCTAAGACAACGTGAGAAATGGTTAAGTATACTGTAAATGCTTGCTTGGAGTAATGTTGCCTTAAGGTAAGTAATTTTTCGGAGAGAAGGACTTTATGCATTAAAAATGTTTTAATTTAGGATATAGCTGTTCTTTGCTGCATCAGTAAACAGAAATAAGGATTTCTAAGCTCAGAAATATTTTAGTGAATTGATGAAGTGGTATAGGCCTGTAATATACTGAATAAAAGCATCAGTCCTAATGGAAAATACAGTGTAATATATTTTTAAAAGAAAACTACTTTTTAAAAAATATACTGTTCATGCTTTAAATACAAATATATTTTTTGGGAAATAGAGAAAATTTCCAAACAAAAAATTGTGCTACGTTTTATGAAATACTCTTAAAGAAATATTTCAGTCACAAGATAAGGTGATAAATGTAGTCTAAGGTTAGTCACAACTGGAAGATTAATTTAGGCTTTAGCATGCTTTATTTTTAAGTCAACTTCAGCTTGACCTGAGGATCAGTTCCCCAGAATTCTGTGTTGAGAACCTTCCTTCTACAAAATGGGAACTTTAAGTGATTCAAATTGCTGCTAAAATATATTCCGTGTTGTTCAGACTGCTAAAAGCTTTTTTACAAAGAACAGCTGGAACCCTTGTGACTTGGTGGGAGGGATTACCTATATGAGTTTATTATAAAGAGATACTTTTTTATTTTATTTTTTTTCCCCTCTCAGTAGCTGTGACTGCTAAGTGCTGGGAAACAGCACAGGGAGGCTTTATGGGAAGCTTTTGTCTCAATTTCAGCCCTAAGTTCAGGGTTTGTATTGTCTGAAGAGATGGAAGGATTCTGTGCATAGAAAATGTGCTTAAAATTATTTATTTATTTTTTAAACATTCTGTTTCCCCTTGAAAATGAAGTTTTACAGTCCAGGAAGTTCTGTATGCAGAATTTAAAGTATCCTCAAGGATATTTTTAACATGCTGAGCAGCTCAGTCCTATGTGTGGAATCATTAACTGGTGTATGAATAAGACAAAAAAGGATGATCATTGTCATGTAAAGTATTTGTGTGCATGTCTCTTACATTTTATGTAAAATTGTCTATATCACTGAACAGCAAATGGCTTTTGTTTTTTTAACAGGCAGCTTCTAAGTTTACCCCTCTCACTATCAGAAGCGGAATTGCTTAGAATGACGCAAGAGCTGCACTGCTCCTTTTCTCAGGTGGACAACAGCTTGGCTTGGCCCAAGATAAGAGCAAGAACCTTGCTTCAGGCTTTTGAGGTGGAGCGGAGGGACACAGAACTGCTGAAAGTCGATCAGAATTTAGCAATGACCAATAAACAGGTGGGAGCGATGTGGGATCAGTGTGGGAATGTGCAAGGGGTTCATGGGTATATCTGCAGGTTGTTGGCCTCAGCTGCAGATATGGGTCCATAGCTTCTCCATAAGTGTGACAGCAGTGTTCACTTCTCCTGTGTGTGTGGATCAGTGGACCTTAAAGATAATTGTTTTGGTGGCAGTTGGATAAATACTTTCTTCACATATGCCTGCGTATTTCTGCTGCCTGCATGGCCTCCAGCTTTCCCAGGAAGAAGGCACAGGTATAAAGAAGCAGACGGGTGGCCAAAAGGGGCTGCATCTCTGAGGAGAGTCAACTGAAATGCCAGAAATTGGAGTGGTGCAGAGCCTGGCTCTGAATGTCAGGGACAAGTTGGGTCTTTTACAGCCCAAACTGAGGTTTCTCTGGCAGCCCCTACACAGTACTGAATTTGGCACTAAATCAAGGAAAGATTTAGGGAGGTTTTATACGGGAATGTCCTACACTTTCTTGTCCATGTAGGAAAGGGGTGAGGGATGTTAATTCCCTCAGTAAAATGTAAAACCTATGGAATCATAAATTATTTTAAGTTCTTATATAGGAGGAAAAAAAGTGTTTCCTGTATGAATTGTATCTGATACCATCATAAAAAGGAGGACTTTCCCTTGCTTTGTTTTTGTTCAGTTATGTTTTCTAAATGTGTAAACTAACTTGGGTTAATTGTACTAGGAATTAGCATAGTTCAAAACCTTAATAATTTCTAAAGTACTAAATAAGGGAAATGACTTTGCAAAGCCTTATGATAACAGATGTTATCATTTCCCCAAGAGTACATTATACTTATTTGATATTCTTGTAAAGAAATATAAAGGTCAAGAATAATTTGATTACATGGAATGGTGCCCCGTAATACTATCATGGTTCATTCGTGATTCATATACTGTGTCTTGAAAACAATGTAGTTCTTAAATTAATATTCTTTGTTCATTTTTAGCCATACTGAGGAGACAGCATATCAGTTAAAATCTTCTCTTATTATCAGTGCTAAAGCTTGTTTAAAATCAAATTTATATGCTAACAGTTTTCATGAAAGGGTGAATATATAATTCTGCTTGAAAGAAATTAAAAAAGAAATTTCCAACTTTGTCTGAATGTCTGAAAGGAATCTTCTGAATCAATAGGCAGCACCTTCATTTCAGAAATATTTTCTCAGTGAAAGTTGTCCTTGTAAAGTGTTTCATTAATTGGTGGATCTGCCAATAATAGCAAGTAATAATCTTAAGGTTAGCATCCTCATATACCTCTTACAAATAAAGCATTTTGTGCTCATCTTCTTATGGCAGCATTCTAAAATGAAAAAAACAGGATCCAGGAATAGAAATAAGATAGATATTCTGAAGAAATCTTTACAGGACAAAGTTTTCATTTATGAAGAATCAGTGAAAGATGAAAATTTGGATAAGGTAAGTGCAAACGTTTTCTGTACTGAGGTCAAAACCTAGATCTTTAGTAATTAAAGAATGACAGTTTTCTATCGACGTGAATAAGAACCAGATAAAAAAGGCATGACTTGTAGTGGCATGATGCATCTCTCTACTCTTGCCTCATTGGTCAAGATGTTGTATTTCAAGCTTAATAGTTTTGGCTTTGTTTTAATTTTTGCATCTTAGTTACAGAACTGATTTCATGTCTCACCCTTTTTTCTTCCAGTGATTCTGGGGCTTGGTGTATGCACGATTGCAAGAATCCCCTAGATGCTGTGGTTTTCTTAGTAAGGCTTTCAAAACATAGAATCATAGAATAGTTTAGGCTGGAAGGGACCTTTAAAGGTCATCTAGTCCAAACCCTCTGTTCAACTAAATCAGGTTGCTCAGAGCCCCGACCAACCTGACCTTGAATGTTTCCAGGGATGGGGCATCCACCACCCCTCTGGGCAACCTGTTCCAGTGTTTCAGCACCCTCATTGTAAAAAATTTCTTCCTTTTATCTAGTCTAAATCTACCCTCCTTTAGTTTAAAACCATTCTCCCTTGTTCTGTCACTACAGGGTCTACCAAAAATTCTGTCCCCATCTTTCTTATAAGCCCCCTTTAAGTATTGAAAGGCTGCAATAAGATCTCCCCGGAGCCTTCTCTTCTCCAGGCTGAATAACCCCATCTCTCAGCCTTTCTTCATAGGAAAGGTGTTCCATCCCTCTGATCATTTTTTGTGGCCCTCCTCTGGACCCACTCCAACAGGTCCATGTCTTTCTTGTGCTGAGGGCTCCATAGAAAGTAAGTACTCCAGGTGGGGTCTCACCAGAGTGGAGTAGAGGGGCAGAATCACCTCCCTCGACCTGCTGGCCACACTTCTTTTGATGCAGCCCAGGATGCGGTTGGCTTTCTGTGCTGTGAGTGCACTTTGCTGGAAGGTGCTTCACTGCCTACTTCAGTTGAGCAAGATTTAGTTCCTGGACCTTTCCTAATGCTACTGAAAACCCAGAAATGGGTTCTTAGATCCAAAGACTTCTTGGGTAGGGGCTGAGTTTATTTGTACAGAACTTATTGAAAGGGAGCCTTGATTCTGGTGGGTATCTTTTAAAAGCCCCGACCTAAAGTTAATCCTTAAGGAATGGGTGGGGCCAATGCCAATATGGGATTTTGGAGGCTTTTTCCTTCTCTGCCAGCAGATGTTGCATGAGGTCTTCTTTGTGTTCCTTAACCTTCCTCTCTTCCTCTTTCCCACCTGTAAAATATGAGTAATATTACTTTTGTATATCAGAGGAACATTACAATGATAACTGTGTTAGATATAGGTGGTGCACAGCTGTAAGAACTATGCAGAACAAGCAGATGCCATTGGTAGTTAAAATTGGTAGATAAAAATAGTTTCACAAATGATTGCAATATCAATTTTAGTACCAATTTGGACAAAATTCTGTTTTTACACCTGTTTCCTTTTAATGCTTGTATCCTGAGGAATGAAAAATACTGGGTCAATGTTTATTCAGAAATAATTTCACTTTTATGTGAGAGCAACACATTGTTAGTATTGGTTGCAGATGATAAAAGCAGATGTTTATCTAGTCCAGCATTCAGTCTTTGAAAGTGAGAGCAGGTGCTTGGGCAAGAATACAACAAGTGGACAAGTGTGTTCTGGCACTCTTTAATAATTTAATAACTCTGGTCTAAGAATGCCCTAATCCTTTAATGGAGGCATTTAAACTTTTGGCTGCAAAACCTAATGCCCTGACCTCCAAATTTTTTTTTTTTTTGTACTGTTACTTGAAAGTGCAACAGAGTATGGGCTAAGCTCTTATGTTACAAAAAGTACTGAATACCTGTTCTGTGTGAATATTGCCTTATGTTTTTGTTAGAATCTTGTTTTAAAATTGGAAAGTTAGTTTCTCTAGTAAGTTTGCAGACGACACCAAGTTGG
>NW_009210103.1:0-7399 GCF_000690835.1 Fulmarus glacialis
CCCCGGCTCGTGCTCGCCCGCAGACGACGGCCACACGGGCGCTTAAGTAACGTCGCTTTTCCTCTCGCTGCCTCTCATCACGTGAACTGTCATTACAACTTGTGGGTTTTGTGGCGAGATAAATGGGGTACTTTAGTTAATGCTCCCATTATGCCCACACAGAAATGCTGAACAAAGCCTGCCGGTCCCTGGCACTGCACTAATGTTATTTCTCAATTACTTTTTGTTAAGCAAATATGTAGTGTGCTTTAAGTACTGCATCCAATAATTATGTTGAACTCTTCAGTACTGCGTGATGGCTTTCTTACAAAACCTTTCATTATACCTGTCATATGAACTTTAAACACTTGGCAATGCAGTAAGATTGCATTTGAAAAACACAGAGATTATTTTTACACACGCCACCTGTTAGAGAACATTTGGGAGTGCAAAATTGAATGAAATTGAGGCATCCCACGTGGAAAAGATAGTATATGGAATGTCTTCAGCAAATAATCGTGTATTTTTTTTTTAAAAGAGACAGAAGTACAAATGTTTAATACACGTACACACATATGTTGTCTGAAAGGTTTTGTTGTTCAGACACACAGCTGCAATTCATACGCCAGGAGCTGTTGATGTTATAAAAACAGTATCTCGGTTCTCCTTATGTCAAGGCGCAAGTTTAGATAGAATTCTAACAAATAATGTCATTTCTCATTCTCATTTATTTTAGCAAATAATTTTAGGGATGACTGAACTCTTTCCAGAGAGTGCTGCTATTATATAATGGGACTAATCAAGAGATTTTGGATAGAAAAAGTATTCAAATACTTTACAAGACCAAGTCCAAGTACGCCCATGATTTTATGGAGACTTTTCTTCTCTTTTGCAGATACCCGTATTACTCAAGGGCAACTCTTCTCCAAGACTCCCTTCCACCGGAGCTGGGAAGAAGGAAAATCCTGGTGTGGTGGGGATGTAGCCCTTCCAAAGAGGATTGTTTAAGTTTCTGCACTAATGGCAAGGACGGGAGTTTAATTAGCACGGTAATTCTCTCTCATTCCTTTTGACTGTTAGGAAAAGCCCGGTTCCTTAGATAGCTGTCACTTATTTTTCTCTATGCAGCCTATAAGTCCTCTGAAGTGCTGACAGATGCAAGGCTCTGCTTATGCCTCAGCTATAGATAATTCAGAGGATTCGGATACTTCAAAGCTCTCAGTTGATTATTTTCTGTATGTTAGTTACATTTCAAAGTCAAATGATTTTTCAGTGAAAAATTCTATTGTCATTTAAATCGGGTTCATTTTAAAACATCAAATAGAGTTCAATAAAATTTTGTTTTTAAAACACTGAAATCAAGTATTTCAGTAGAGTTGACATATTTCATTTCAACAGTATTAATGGAACGTTTTTGATCTTCAGTTTCCAAAGAGCTTGTCCAAGTGAAGTCATTAGTGCTTAAAAAAATTAAGACTTTTGAAGATTAACATCATGACAACATTTCAATTTCATTAAAGCAAAATATTTTTATTAATTCAAGATTACTTTAAAATGTGTTAGAAATTTCAATTTCTTTTAATTCAAATTTGAAGACGGAAGATTAATTCACTGAAACAGAAAACATAGATCCTGCACAGATATTATGTGAATTATCAGTTATTAAGTCCAAACCAAATTTTGCTTTAAAGTCAGCGATGATTCAAAACATTAGGCTTAATTAGAGCAAAGCATGGGTGATTCAAAACAAGCTATGGTCAAAAAATTTACTTCAAGTTACAATATTACTAAAATCGTTACGCTGATGGTAAATGGGAATCCAATGGGCATGGACGTGGGAACAGGGGCATTATGTTCTTTAGATTTGAATAAATGCTTATAGGAGAGGCCATTCCTGTTATGGCCTCGCCTGTTTTCCATTTTGGACTGCTCGCTGTTCACCAAAGAGAGACCTGCAGAAGGTCAGACCTTGCGGCAGAGGGGTAGAGATGCCCTGCTCCCTTGCGGGACGCACGGGCAAGGACACCGCGCCATGGGGACGGCGTAACGTATAGCTATAAAGTTAGGGAGTAACAGACCCTCATATCTGCTTGCTGCTGGAATGAAAAAGGATGGTGAAGCAGTCCAGGACGAATGAAGTCCTTTTTTCAATCTGTATGCATCGATCCAAAAGCCAAACCCTCCTCCCTGCTGCTCGCACCCTGCCTGCGCCGTGGGCTCCCGACGCCTTGGTGTGCCGGGGAAAGGGAATCCGGCGACCAGCTCCCGGTGCAAATCCCTCTGCGCTGCAGTCTGCGGACTTAATTTAAACAAGCGTTTCCAAGAATTTTCATAGCAGGAAGGGACATTCCTCCGACTAAAGTGGTTACGTTGGCAGTGTCTGAAATCAATTAAGCGTTGCTTTGTGTCTCTACTGAACCAATCTGCCACCAATTTGCTCCGTTTTGCAGGCAAACGCTGGGCAGAGCTGGGGGCGGGGATGCTCAGCCTGCCCAACAGCTCTTCCCAGGTCTGCTCAGACAAGGGGTCTCTCACTAAGCCCAATATTTTAAGAAAAGTCTTACGTACACCTCAGGAGAGCACATCTGGCAGCAGAGCAACGCCAGCACAGTGCACAAGTCGTCCTGGGGTGGTAAGATATTCACAGTAAGTGAATTAATTCCAGCAATCCAGAAAACACAATGTCGTCTTAATTTGATCTTCAAAATCTTGCAGCTGCTAAATAATGAAGAATTATCTCAAAATACTACATCTGATATCTTTAAATAGAGGTTACCAGTATAAGCAAGCTTTTTCAGGTTTTTGCTGTTCAGGTGGTATATAAGGTTTATTGATAAAGATGGGTTGTAAAATTTCTATCAAGAGTTTGTTTACTAAGGGACTGACTCTTTGCTGTGGTTTAACCCGGCAGGCGGCCAAACACCACCCAGCCGCTCGCTCACTCCCCCCACAGTGGGATGGGGGAGAGAATTGGAAAAAAAAAAAAATTCATAGAACGGAAAAGGAAGGGAAAATAATAATAATAATGATGATGATAGAATATACAAAATGAGTGATGCACAATGCAATTGCTCACCACCCACCGACCGATGCCCAGCCAGTCCCTGAGCAGCGATCGCCCCTCCCCAGACAACTCCCCCCAGTTTATATACTGAGCATGACGTCACATGGTATGGAATACCCCGTTGGCCAGTTGGGTCAGCTGTCCTGGCTGTGCTCCCTCCCGGGTTCTCATGCACCTCGCAGAGCATGGGAAGCTGAAAAGTCCTTGACTAACGTAAGCACTACTTAGCAACAACTAAACCATCAGTGTCTTATCAACGTTATTCTCACACTAAATCCAAACCACAGCACTATACCAGCTACTAGGAAGAAAATTAGCTCTATCCCAGCCGAAACCAGGACACTCTTCTAAATGAAATAGTAAACAGTGTTTATTAATCTGAAATGCTTTTAAAACATTTTTTGTTTGAAAAGAAAGTGAACAGTTTCTCCAGGATTTTTTTTTTTTTTGTTATTTTTTTCTAGTGGAAATGTTAATAATGAGTTTTTTTCTTTTTTCAGAGTCACACTTTCCCTGCAAGGGGAATGTAGTCCTTTAAAATGTATGCCGTGTTCCTGTTAAATACATTTTAGGAACACTGTGTGCACATGAAAACACTCCTCTGCATTGATATATGTCACTGTATTATAATCAAGGAAAGGCAATAGTCTCCGAAGTACTAGAACTTGTAACTTCAAACCCTACATTTCCATATTTTAATGCTCATCCTCGCGTGCCCAGTACCAATGGTAGCACACCTGTATAACTGTTGTTATACCTACAGAAGGAAGATGCGCCCGTGCACAAAACAGGGACAGGAGTTGGAAATTCAGCGCGCAGGGTGGCTGCACTGTGGTGCCGTCAGCCGCCGGCCGCGGGGTGCTGCGGCTCCCCATCGCCCGCCCCGGAGCTGCGCCAACACCGGTCTCGGCAGAAGTGCTCGTCGGAGTTGGGCTGACACTGGAAATTGATCCCCAGCTTCCATTAAGGCGTTTGTGCCATTATGTAGCTTCCTAACCTAATTAATGGATTGAACTTTTTGTTCTTGGAACCTCATTGATTTGGGAAAATGTGCCCTCTCGGTTTGCAGAATACAAATCACACCTGGCAACATTTTTTATTAGCTCTCTGCAACCCCAGAGCGAACCTTTTGCTGTGTAAGAAAGGGGAGTGATGTGCAGGCGCCTGGGCTGAGGCGGTGGCGAAGAGCAGCGATGTGGCTAGCAGAAGTGGACTCTGAGCTTTCTCACCCACCCGCTGTGTTTGGACAGGTCTGTGCCTCCTGCAGCGAGCAGGGCGCGGGAGATGTTGGAGGACCAGACCTCCTCACCAACGGCAGCTCGTTGTGGTTTTTTTTCAGGCCCAGCTGTATTGAAAATAATAATAGTTATCTAAAACACACGAAGGAACAAAGTGTCCTGAAAATACTTCAGAAAATGATGTCTGTCTGGGTTCTCAGAAAGCCTGAAATAAAGATGTGTGGTCTGTTCCTACTCATCCCAGTATATATAAGGCACCTCAGAGGCTTTGGGATTATCATAGTCCCATAAATGCCGGTAAAGACTGTGGAGCGAGTCAACTTCATGAGAAAAGAGGCAGAGACCTGTGCAAACAGCTGCGGGAGACATCACCGTTTGCTGCGCGTTTTTTCCAAGATGCAGCCGACTGTGTCCAACTGACTGGAAGCTGAGGGTGGGAAGGGACCACTCTGCGTCCTGCCTCCCCCAGCACCCTCCCGCTCCTGCTCAAAGGCAGGAGAGCCGGCCGGCGCTCAGCTGGGTGCCGCTCCCCAGCGTCGGGGTGAGGAAGGCAGGCTCTGCCCTGCCCTGGAATTATCCGATCCACGATCCAGATCTACCATGTACAAACTGTCACTACATCTGGAAAAATCAGTGGGGCTTCCAAAGAATGAAGGAAAAGTAAATTATTCAACCGAGTCTTCAAGTAATCGTATTTTTGTCACTTAATTACAGCTATTCTGGAGAAAATATTCAATGATTGCCCTACTTTAAAAATCTTTGACAGTAGTTTTATGAGGAAATTCATGTATATTAATGACATCAAGTGGAATGATCAGTTAGATAAGGACATGTTAATTGTATCGCCATGAGCATCAGGCTGACCAAGAGAAGGCCACGCATCCACCTCCTGGGGACAGCGGCGGGTGCAAGGAGGGATGCTCCGCTCCTCGTGAGACCTGGGTGACCGGGCTGGACCAGAGCGGCATCCTCTGCAACGGGGCGCGGGGCGCGTGCGGCCATGTTAGGGCAGCCGGAGCACAAGGCGATGCCGCCGGGACAGAGGCTTCCCCCAGGAGGTGAGCATCCGTCACCGCGCCTTTGGTGCCCACACGTTCTCCTGCTCCAGGTAATTCAGTTTGATTCGGTGTTCAGAGGGGATGTGCTCTGATGTGCTCGCTTTAGTCCCTGAGTGGCGTGGAGATTTCGCCGAGCACTGCTTCTTATCGACTGCGTATTTTTTCTGCATGAGCATGGGGGAAAATAATGGAATTTGCTGCTGCATTTAATGTCCTGCGTTTTTAGTATAATCTCATAGGCTCCATTTGCGATGTTTGGCTGGAGCCTAATAGGCCAGGGGACTTTTCTGAATGATCCAGACCTTCAGGCTTTTCTTGCTGCATGGTGCCAGTGTCCCTGGACCACGTCTCCATCGCCTTCTACTGCTGCCCTCCAGCCCCTCTCCTGTCCTCCGTCATTGGCAGCCTCACGTCGTTCCCTCCCAGATCCAAACCTTTCCTGGTTTGGGGTGGGTGACTACTCAGATATGACATACGTATAAGCCAACTGTTGTGACCGAGGAACCGCCGTGGATCCTGCAATGGAGGATCTCCAAGGAAGAAGACGAGGTCACACTGGGGTGATAATGTCTAATGTCCGGCTGTCCATGACACAGTTACCTTAGCCTGTTTTAGAGGTCTCTAATGCCAGGGTTTCCCCTTCTTCCCTTCGCTGGAGGCACGGTAGGCTGACAATTGGCCTGAAAATATATTCTCTATTAATTTCACCCCGTTACTCCTAGTAATTTCTCTCTTCTACCAATGTAAACAAATCTTTCACATCCTTCATGTTTATGCCCTTCCAATATATTTACAGGCTGTTATGCTCCTTAAACATATTTTTCAAGTTGATGCAACTTCCAGGTTTTCACAGTTAAGTAAGAAATGAATAATGAGCGAGAACAAAGCCTCCTATTATGAAGTAAGCTGAAGCGTGTGCTAATTACTGCACACAGACATCATGATGGAAGAGGGGAGTTTAGGTGACGCAAACATTTCGCCCGGCGAAGGAAGAGAGGCGAGGTGAACGTCCTGGTGTCTCCTGCATGGAGGATGAGCACTCAGACCAGTATGCTTTAAAAGAGGTCATGAAGTACGAGTGACAGGCAGTAAGATGTGCATTTGATATGTGGTATGGCCAGCACAGTGAGGAAGAGAAAAAAATGTGTCTTTTTGTAAATGTGTCACCCTGGGGGGATGCTCTGACTTCAGGTGGGATGCTCTGACTTCAGCCAAGGGTAGAACCACAGCTTCTGCTCCTCAGCCACCAGCTCTGCCAGCTTGCTGCTGCCAATCCTTACCTTCTAATTTGTTTTTACAGGGCAGCTGCCAAGAAAACCAGTATCTTAAATGCCTTGTATAGTGCTTCTTGGCTTTATTATTAGCATTATTATTTACTGGCTTTCAGTGCTCTGTCTGCATTTTCCCCCTGGGAGATTACTGTCCTGGACACTGCTGCCTTGCATAAGCAGGAAAGAGCACTGACCTTATGAAATTTCCGTGGTGCCTAATTTATAGCATGTTATTGTGACCATTTCAGCATTGTATTTGCAAACCAACCTTTGCTCACTTTTGATTTCTGTTCCTTGAGCTGGTTTTCTTAACCAATCACCAACGTTACAAATTCACCAAGAACAAAAAGTCCTTTAGTCAACAGCCTATGGACAAAAGGTAAACTTCATTTTTAATGTAGGCAAGGTCTGTAAACAAAAATCACACAATCACAGAATCACAGACCGGTCGAGGTTGGAAGGGACCTCTGGACATCACCTGGTCCAACCCCCCTGCTCAGGCAGGGCCACCCAGAGCCATGTCCAGATGGGTTCTCAGTATCTCCAAGGACAGAGACTCCACCACCTCCCTGGAGGTACTCGGTCACCCTCAACTGAAAAAGTGCTTCCCGGTGTCCAGAGGGACCCTCCTGCCTGTCAGTGTGTGCCCATGGCCTCTGGTCCTGGCGCTGGGCACCGCTGGGAAGAGCCTGGCCCCGTCCTCTCGGCACCCTCCTGCAGGTGTTCACAGAGGTGGGTGAGATCCCCCCGAGCCGCCCCGCTCCAGGCTGCGCACCCCAGCCCTCCCAG
>NW_009210103.1:7414-8724 GCF_000690835.1 Fulmarus glacialis
CCCTTCAGCATCGTGGGGGCCCTTCGCTGGACTCTCCCCAGTATGTCCACGTCTCTCTTGTGCTGGGGAGCCCAGCACTGCAGGTCTGTAAGCTATTCTCCTAAAATACACTCAGGGGAAGCAATAACACAGGGGTGGGTTTTTTTGTTTGGGGTTTTGGTTGTTTATTTTTTTTCTCCAAAAGTCCACATTGCTTTAATTTATAAGGACCTACCATTTTTTTTTAATAACTACAGTAAATTTATCATCCTTCCAGTAACTGAGCAAAGAGTAACAAGTTATTTCTCTTAGTATATTCTTGGGAATACTGTTTCTGTTTTGTTTCTCGTTTGCTAAAAAAGCAAACTTCTCTTACGACAGTTACGTTTTGGATTTGAACCTGGGTTGATACAAGAGAAATGTTGCAATTAGTATAAATCCAGAGCGCTAATTGCATCTTGTCAGAAAGAAGGCAGCTGCCCCAAGCAACTTTCAGTTGGGTGTTTTGAACAGCAGAAGGAAAAATACTTTCTGAAATGAAAGGCAGAGGTTTCTTGCTGTGCCCAGGCCTTCTCCCGGCGTCAGAAGCACTTTGGGATCCGAGGCATTTGACCCACACGGACCTTCCCCCCCTGCCTCCGCAGGCTGCTGGAGGGCCTGTCCGAAGGTGCCTGTCTGCTGGGGGGACGTCTGCCAGTTCAACTCCACGGCTGGCACATCTCTCTGCATCTGCCTTTGGCAGTCTGGCAGAAGATATCGATGCTTCACAGCACATTCGGGACCTTTTGCCTGTGGCTTGTTTTCTCGGGGATGACTTTCTTCCTAAGACTTTTAACTGACTATTGAGTCAAGCCCTCCTTCCTTCTTGTGACGCTTCAAAACTGTAAGTTGGTTGCTTGAATTCTTGGGTTTTATTTTCTTCTTGTACAGCTTCAGCAGGCCCCTGCTACAGACAAGTGCTTCTAGAGGAGACAATACACATCCCATTTAATACCCTAAATGGACCTAATATGCACATTCTTTAACTCTGTCTTATGGATTTCAGTTCATACTCTTGTGATAGGACATTTAACCTTCTTATTCAATTAGAGGAATTGAGATAGATGTAGTTCTCAAGGAAGGTCCATTTATAGTTTTTAATTTAAGGTGAATTATTTGTGGGTTTGAGGACAAAATGAGTTTGTTCCATTGAGTAGCTTCCAAAATTTTGACAAGATACTGTTCACATGGGTGCTGGATTTAGGATTTCCTTTGCCCCTTACGACCCCAGGAGATGGGCATCGTGTCCCGCTGCCGACGGCTCCTGTCCCGGGGCTGGGGGCAGGTGGGCG
>NW_009210104.1:0-1468 GCF_000690835.1 Fulmarus glacialis
TACACATACACATACACATACAGACACACTCAGCAGCATCCCTCTCCCCCTCCAGTTCTGCCCTCCACCACCGCCAAGATGCTGCTTTTGCTGCTGGGGATCATCGTGCTCCACGTCACCGTGCTGGTGCTCCTCTTCGTCTCCACCATCGTTAGCGTAAGTACGGACTTTCCTCTGGCACCGGGGTGCCGGCGAGGCAGGGAGCGGCCGGTGGGGGGGGTATGGCAGCATAGCAAGACCAGAAGGTGTTATTTTTATTTGTGGTTTATTTTCCAGCCTGGCTTTTAGCAGGAAACCTTTACTTGCCGATTGCTGGTCTTACTAACAGTGGGATTTTGGAGCATTTTGCACAGAAAGCTCTTTCCGTATCTGCGCTGTCAGGTGTAACTGGTGGGTTGCTTGGTTGTGTGCTGCAGCGGGTGCTGTTCACATGCAAGACCAGAAGGTGTTATTTTTATTTGTGGTTTATTTTCCAGCCTGGCTTTTAGCAGGAAACCTTTACTTGCCGATTGCTGGTCTTACTAACAGTGGGATTTTGGAGCATTTTGCACAGAAAGCTCTTTCCGTATCTGCGCTGTCAGGTGTAACTGGTGGGTTGCTTGGTTGTGTGCTGCAGCGGGTGCTGTTCACATCACGGAGCAGCTGTTCACATCACGGAGCAGCCTCAGAGCACCCAAACTACCCTCCGTGAGCCTGAAACTGCACTCCCCGTTCATAAAGGAGGTCTACCTGCTAACGGGCTTCAGCCCACAGGACCAGTACAGCCAGTCGGAGCAAAACCCTTTGAAATGGGACTGGTCTGGGCACTGGCTTCTCAGCACCAGCAGTTTTGCTGTCCAGCTCTGCTCCTTTGGGGCTGTGAATTAGGCACAGGCTCTCTCTCCTAACCCACATGGGCTCCTGCTGGCGAATTTCAAGGCTTAAGCTTTGCGAATAGTGGGAAGATTGAGGGTTGGACGCTGCACAGAGTGTTCCCAGCACTGTTCTCGGTCCAGAGCTCAGTTAATGCATCATCTACTTAGGAAGAGGTTTGACTTGGTTTTAAGGCAACAGTTTTGTGGAGCTGGTGAGTTCCAGGCTTGCTTCACCAGGTTCTTCTTTCCCTTATTTTTTTTCTTTTTTTTTTTTTTGGGTGGTAATAGTAGTAGAAGACGTTACAGAAATCTTCCGAGTTGTTAGAAATCACGTGGAAGCATTCAAATAGCCCGGCCAGGCGCCAGGCGAGGACGGCAGAGGGGCGGGAAATGCGCATCCCCCATGGGACTTGGTCCACGTTTAAAGAGAATAAAGAGCTTCTGTTTTTCTGCCGTTGAGGTGAAAGCACCTAAAAGAAAATACCAGTATTTACTTTCCAAACCCCTTTCTAAAGAAAAGCATGTGCCTGGGAGCGCCCGGCCGGGCACACGCGTGCCAGTACGCACCGGGGCTGCTCGATGCCGAAGCCTTGGGGGGGGGCACGTGGCTGCCT
>NW_009210104.1:1528-13014 GCF_000690835.1 Fulmarus glacialis
AACTGCCCCCTCCGGTAGCGTCTTCCACTGCCTGACATCATCCACGAACGGTGAGTGCTCCCCGGCGACCAGGGCTGTTGCTGCCCGTCGCTTTTATTCTCCTCCGCGGACTTATGAAATCAAGGAGGGTTTGCCTCCTTGTGCAGGTTATTTGTGATTCCCTCTTGCTTTTCCTTGCACCCCCCTGAAGTTGTTCCCTCACACCCCTTCCCCTTGCCTCCTCTGCTCTGTCCCCAGATGGAGGGGCAGGGATCCACCGTGTTCCTGGTGTCCTGGTGGGGTGACACAGGGCTGGCTCAGCAGCGGGGGGATTGCTCCCCCCCCCGCGCTTATCAGTCCCTGAAGTTGTGATGGGGCTTAGCATGGGTACTAGACCCAATACTCATTGCTCTGCCCTGCTGCCCTCGAGCTGTGGGGCAGCTCCTGGCAGCATCGCGGTGGGGTGTTCAGCACATTCCGCCGCAGTGGAGGTGACCGGCTTGAGTGCTTTTTGGTCATCTGCTGTTATTAGCCCATTTTGATTACACTTGGATGTATAAACGCGAGGTAGTCCTTGGAGCAGGACTCACTGGGCGCCCATCGCCCTGCTGGGGCCATTTTTGGCATGCCTCCCTCTTGCTCTGGTTGTGAGGGCGTGTTAAAGATGCACGTGGTGCCCCGAGGACAGCCTGTCCCCTGCCTAGAAAGCTGCCCTGTTTTTTGCTGCTGTGACAGGCTGAGTTTTTGGGCACGCTCCTCGCCCTATGGTTCGCTACCGAGCACCGCGCATGGGATGTGCTGAGCCCTCAGGCTCCGCCTCATCCCACTGCTGAAATGGCTCCTGTGGCATCTGCACATCTGGGGTGGCTGAAGAGCCACCTCTGGACTAAGCTGGGTGAAGGCTGATGTCATGCTGGGTGACATCACCCGGTGAGGTGTTTGCTGAGGTCAGCAGGGGAGGAGTGCTTGCTAAGATGCCGTGACGCAGTGTTTCCAGGGCATCTAGAACCAATAACATGAAATCTGTGCTCAGGGAGTCAGGCAACCCCGTGCCTCAGTTTCCCCAGAAAACAGGGCTAATGCCGGTGGTGCTGTGCCCAGCATTTGTTTTCAGTTAGCCTGGTTTTTGCTTTCCTGTGGAAACAGATTCTCCCAGTGAAACCAGTTGTGAATCATAGCAATGTCGCTGGGAGCACAGTCACACTACGCTGGAAACATGGTCCTGGCGTAGGAGCAAACCAATGCCACGTGGTCTTGGCAAAGAGGGAACGGTCGCAGTGGAGAGAGCACTGAAAGCTTTCAAAGGGTCTTGTGGTGATGGGACACCGTCAGAGGTTTTTGGAGATTCGGGTCACCCTAATCCCCAGCCTGCTGGGAGCAAAACACTCGTGGGTACCCCACGTGGGGAGGTGGATGCTGATGCTCACTCTCCCTCTCATCTTCCTTGCGCGGAAAGCAGCGGCGTGTTTCTTCAGCAGCGTTTCCCTGCTTGGCCCCAGGGTCCGGTTTCGGTGGGAGCGAAGCCACGGCTGCCGGTCTCTGCTGACGCCTGGTGGTGTCCGGGCCGGCCGGGAAGCGGCTGGACCCTGTCCCCGTCGAGGAGCCTTCTGGAGCCATGTCCTTCATCAGCAGTTGGCTGGTGCTGGCTATCTGCAGCGTAGGCAAGCCGCTTCATGGCCATTCATGCGTGCTCCAAAACTGCTGACTTTGCGCTTTGAAATAAAAGGCAGCGATTGCCCACCCCCTCCCCGGAGTCCCAGAGCCGAGGGCTGTAAAGCCTCCCCAAATCTGTTGCTTTTCCTACCTGCACTGCTTTTTCGGGGTGTTTGCAGGATGCTGCGTGTCGGGGAGTTGTCAGTGTTGAGAGGGGCTTGTCCAAAATGCGGTTGGGATGGTCTCCTCCACGTCTGACTGACCTGCTGGGTGTTGCGAGTCTATATTGCTGTGTTCCCAGAAGCTGCTCCAAGAGGGGCTTCCCTCTGGATCCTTTCAGTGATGAATTTTTATCATTAAAGAGGCTATATTCAAGATGGCCCTGCTACAAATGTGGTCAGGCAGCTGAGCTTGGCTGATAAGGTGCCCCGGTGGGTTGCTGTTTGAGTAGAGGTGCGTTGTGCTCAAGTCTTAAAGAGCTCTCTGACAGCTCTTATTTATATGAAGGCTCTGCTCTGGCATCAGGAAAAGGGGGTTTTGCTTGGGCAAAAGCTTCTGCTCCCTCCATCTCCACGGTCTTCATGTGGTGGGACCCTGGCTGCAGGATCCAGAGCTCACCGGTGCTGTAGGAACCCAAAATCAAAAGATATTTTCTAGGCTTATGCAAGGCTTTTAAAATCTGTTTGTAAAAACAGAATAAAAATACCACTCAGCATCCTTTCTGGTGGATCCCTGCACCCTCCCTCCCCGCTGCCCGTCTCCGAGCCCCTTGGTCCCACCGCCCCTGTGCTGCCAGGGGAGCTGCGCTCCGCCACGTATTGGATAGTGGGGACACGGGACAAGGGTGCTGTGGCAGGGCCACCTCTGAGGCTCATCCCCTGCCTGGTTCTTGTTATGCTCCTCATATTCTTTTTGCTAAGAATATGCTTACTTTCAAAAATATGAAAGATCCTATACCAAATACCGCAAACTGTTCTCATTTAAATCTCTTTCAAAACATAGGCTGTGCATGCTACGCTGGGTTGTAGAAAGTCTTAAGAATTTGTTTCTCTGTGCCTGTTGCCAAGGACGGTGCTTAACGGTTAATCGCAGAGTGCCAAGGTCTGCTCTGGGCTAAGAGGAAGAAATCCTCGTTCGGGAATTTTGGCAGAACTTGGTCTTTACGTAGAGGCAGTTTTTCCTCTGGCCGTCGCAGTGGCCGCTGTAGTGCAGTTATTTCTTCTTCTCTTTTTGAAAAGGAGTGGTGCTCAGTACTCGGAATATGTGGAATTCGGTAGGGCTGGGTCTCGGGTTTTCAGCACGGATGGGGGCTTTGGGGGGGTTTGCCGTGGCACTGGGGTGGTGGGTTTGTTGTGCTGTGATGCTCCCCTTGGTCTCAGCAGGGTGAGGATGGATGAAGCCTCCTCTCGCCCACTGTCCTGCCGCACAGGGACCCTTTTGTTTAGATGACCGTTATTTGGATGCCCAACGAGAAGCTAAACTTGCTAAAACTAGATGCCAGCAAGATTTGCTTGCGTTTAACCCTGGGGCAGGTTTGGGACCGTGCTCCTAATCTTATAGATTATCCTGTGGGTATTGAATAAGCAGCAAAAGAACCCAAGGGTTGACCGCAGGAGGACTGTAGGACCGTGGCTCCGCGGGACATTAGCAAACCTTGGGCGCAGGATGGAATTGGCCTCGGTGGGGGCTGAGCTCCCACCTCCCACATTCCTCTCGGCAGGGCTCGAACCCCCTGCGTATGTGAGGGCTGAGCGGTCCTGATGGATGCGAGAACAGGGAGGGAGGAGGAAACGCCGGGTCGGGGGCAGATGCCCACTTCTTCGCCTTTTACAACTGCCTGCTTGTTGCTTTGATTTCTGCGTTTGCTTGTTAGATAATGATTTTTTTTTTTTCCCGAGAGGCCGAGAACTATGGAAAAAATCTTGCAATCTTTGCTTCGTTTGCTCTGTCAGACATTCCTGGAAAAGACTTATCTCAAGAATTCAGCTCTGAATCCCAGAATTGTGCGTCGGCACAGCTGCGCGCCAGCCCCCAGCTGTGTGATCCCACTGCAGACACGGGGCACATGGCTGGACCCGAGCCGCTCAAGTGCTCTTAAGTAGATTCCACCCTAAATTTCCAGACAGCGATCTTTTTTTCCTCCAAAAATGGCCTTTTCTTTCCACAACGGAATTTTTTATGCAGGCAAGAAGATTTTTTTCTGCTCCTTTCTACTGCTTTTGCTCTGATTTTGGTGGGAATGCTGAATGTGGGGAAGCAATGGGAACCTCCGTGGAGATCCCTACATCCTTCTCTAACGTCAGGAGACAATTTTCCTGTTTTCTTCTTACAGTTTCTCCTGTTGCTGCTCTGTGGCTTTCTCACGACCGGCTTGTTCACAGGCAGGCTGGTGTTTTCTGGCTTTTTTAAAGGGAAAAGAAAACCCCAAACCTTGGGAAATGCACAGGCTGCCAATCCGCATGATTACTAAGTGCCGTTGGCCGTATGATGCACCTGCTAATTTGCTGATGTGATGGCCACAAGCAAAGCCCAGGTGGGTCCTCCAGGAGCAGAGATCTGCCCTGGACCTCCCGGGCGGGCAGGGATGCACCTCCCCTCGATGGGGCAGGCACAGCTATGCACCAGGGTATTGCCCTGCTCTTCTGCACACTGACCTTCCCTCTTCCAGAGCCCCTTTGCTCTGGCAGACGGGACCCTAAGCAGCATTGCTGGTGCTTGAAATGCATTTTCTTTGCGCTGGAAGAGGCAGGAAAGATCTTTGTCCTTGGCACGAGGCAGGGGCATCTGTGCCCTGACCCATCAGCTGTTCCTAGGAGGAATTGTGCTGCTGCTTCTCCACTTTAAAATGCATAACAGAAACATCTGAACATGTTGCTTTTGCTCTGTCTGCCCCTCCAGAGTGGCTTTGCTGCCCTTATTCTTTCAAACTCTTTCTTCCAGCAATGCTGGACTCACATAAGATAGAAAAGGTATGGAGAGATGGAGGATGTAATCCTTAACTTGATGTAATCCTTTTTGTGGCTGAAAATGATGTTGCAAGGGTTCATTGAAGCCCTGCACCGAGGTAAATTATTTCTCAATGTCTAATTCCATTATTGAGAGTGAGTATAAAATATCTCAACAAAAAGAGATGGGGGCAAATTCCCCTCCAGCCCACTGGAAGAGCCAAGACTGCACCAAGTGGATCAAGACTTGGAGAATTGGTCACTGGTGAGGGGACACTTCCTAGAGCAGGAGGGTGAGATGGAGACGATAGTCCAGTCACCCCTGCAAATTAGAAGTTCAAAGATTTAAAGATTCAAAGATTTTAAAAATGGTTTCAGCTATTTATTGAATGCTGAAGTAACCTTCCACCCTTACGCTGAGTCTGCGGGCACAGCGCTGTTGTAGCCTTTTGCTTTATTTCTGCTGGGCAGCTGCAAACTAGCAAGAAATTACCCATATTTAAGGATGCTGAGTCTGTTGTAATGAAGCCCTGCAGTAAATACTGGACGGCCTGTATGTATATTAACGCACAGCCTTTATGCTTGAAGTTCTAGCCATCAGCTGGCCCCATTCAGCTTAGGGACTACAGGTAGAGATTCCTTGATTTGGGGACATCTCTGGTCCTTCGGGGTCTTTGCAGTTTGCAGCAGAGTAGCAAAGAGCCAGCTTTTAATCTCAGCAGTTTGTGGGTCCGGGGCATCCACTTTGCCATTAATGATAGATAACGTTGGCCTAACTTGGGCAGGGTTGAACCCCTCTCTGCCAGCTTCTGGGTGACTGTAACTTGTTGTCTAAAATAGTTGTCTAAAATAAACTGTGGGGTATTCCAAGAGAATATTTTGTATTTCGGATCAGTTTCTGCCATAACCATGTTGCGTGCGATATGAAAGGGATTTCCTCTGCTTCAAACCAGGCTTTTATTGTTGCTTGTTCTTCTTACAAAGAGCATCTGATAAGAAGAGGTAGGGAACTAGTGCTGTTTTTTTCTCAGCTGCTCCAGAGCTCTTTGGCTCCCTTGTTTCTGTGTAAGGAGGGGGGTCAGTCAGCCTTCCCTGCTGGGTGGGGGAGTTTGGCTCATGGAAGAGGAGCAAAAGGGAGGAAGAAGGCAACATGTGGGCAAACGATGACTGCAAAACCAGAAGAATGGGTGGGGGAGTCCACTGTAGAGTGCAGTGCTGGAAAACCCTTAACCCAACATTTTTTTGTCCTTGATGAGACTCTTGGGTGTCCCCGGAGCCACAGGCTGAGCGTAGCCCAGCAGCATGCCTGTGGGTCAGGGCATCACCGCTCACCATCCCTGCTCCTGGTGCCTGGACTTGAAATAAGTGGGAGTTGGTACCTAAGCTCTTTGGAGGACCTGAAATGATGTATCTACCACCTCAGCTCGCTCTCACACACAAGCCAAAAGGAGGTCAGAGCCACCACGCTGAGGGTCTTGGAGAAGAGCCGGCTCGGGCATCATGGAGCTGTTGGAAGGTGTTTTTCATGGTGCCAGCAGCTTTCTGCTGCCTCAGCAGCATCAGAGGTTGCCTCTGTGGGATGTGAGCTTTGATGGTCAATGGGACGGCTGCTGCGGCCTCATGGCAAAACCGCTCACGTTTGAATGTGGCAGCTCTGGAGAGCTATGGACTTCCTGGCCTCAGGGACTTCTTGGATGGAGCTTCGAGGAGAAGTCAAAAGGGAGGACAGCAGAGAGGAAAAGAGGACAAGAGGAGAAAAGAGGGCTTTGAGGGTTTCATCTCCTTCTGAAGGGAGCTACAGAAAAGGACCAAGAAGTCTTGGCAGGAATTGCAGCACTGTGTTCATTCGCTGCCTCCCGGCAGCCCCGGTGTTTCCCACCTGCTCATCCCCTGGCCCTTACAAATACCTCAGGAGCTCTTTAAAATCCCCCTTTTCTGGTGGGATTTCCAGGAATACTTCAATCCAGCACCCTGCAGTCCTCTCCAGGGAGTGGACATAGGAGGATAGGAAAGGAGCAACTGTTGGGTGGAAAACCTGCTTTTCCCAGCTTGAGCATCCAACAGCCCAGAGCGCGGCCGGGGAAGGTTTGACCTCGTGCTGGTGGGAGGTCTGGGGCCGAAGCAGAAGAAAGTTGCAATGTCATGGAGCTGTTATTTTCCTTAGGAGAGCTTAGCGGCTCTGCTGGATGTGGCTGACGAACCACGATGCTGTTCTCAACAGGAGAGGTGTTCACTTTGAGCGGTGGGAGCGTGGGTGCTGGCGGGGGGGGTCTGTGCTGTCCAGGAATAGCACGGCAGGTAGCTGAGCTTTTTTGCCTTTCTGGGTTGGTACAGCGAGTTGCCAAGGGGCAGCGGTCTGAAGTTCAGCCCCAGAAAAATGATGCAATTGAGCTAGTTCATCCCTTTTCAACCCTCTTAAGGGGTGTTTGAATGTCAAGGTTTAAAACTGTTGCAAGCCCCAGCACTTGTGATGTGACCGATCCACTTCATGTGAGGGTGCAAGTTGGGTTCAGGTTCTTGATCAGATCTTGAAGCCTGAGAGTCTGCTTTGGAAAAACTCTGCTCAGAAAACGCATCTTTTCCTGGCAGACCTGGGCTTGTACCTTCGTGCCAGTAGATGGATGTGCTGTTCCTGACCCTGCTGATATTTAGTTTGCAGCATTGAAGGAGCAGGTTTTACCATGCAGAGGCGGTCATGAATTTCCTCTCCCTCTAGTTTTGTATATATTATATGCTACAGTTACATCCTTAGTGGATGTTTTCCTCCCGAGAAGTGGTTGCTTTTTAAGTGTACGGTGCGTACGCAGTTTGCAAAGGGAAAGGTATACGTGCAAAATGTTACCATCAGGTGCAGGTCACAGCACACGGGTGTTTTTAATGCATAGCACTAACTTGCTGATGCGATGTCTTACAGCGAGTGTATAAGCTGATTGCTCAAATATGTTTCTTTTCAGTTTGCACTTTATTCTTTCTCCTGGGCTGGGTCAAAAGAGGATAGGGTGTCTATGACAAAGCAGTGAATTAAACCCTGGGGAGCCAATGCTTGTCCTTTAAGGCCCTCTGCTCCTGGCCGAGGGCATGTTTCTGCCTGTCCCGTCAATCCTGCTCAGCTGCAGCCCTTGTCCAGGTACAAAACCTCCCTGCAAGGAGGGCTGGGGCTTTGCTGGAAGGGGTTGGGTTAGTTACTGTCTTTCTGGGGGATTCAGCAGCAATTTCTGCTCTAGGTTTCGATTTCTGCTCTGTTTCAATTTCTGCTCTGGGTTTCTTTCTTTCATGTTAGATTTTAGGGCAGTGAAATGTGGTCTTCAGCATCCTGGGGGTGAAGTCTTTTCCCTGCTGTTATAAGTGGTGATGTGAGCACAGCAGGGCTTGCAGAGCTTTGGAAAATTCTCAAATTTGTTTTGTAAAAACTTCTTACTTCATTTCTGACTGCCTGAAAGGGCTCTAAAAATGCTCCCGATGGGTCCTCTCCGGAAGCGGTTTGCAGGGTGTTATCTGTCCTCTCCACTCTGTTTCCTTTTCTTCCTCCTCCTGAAGAACAAAGATATAAACACAGAGCTGAAGAGATGCAGGAGAAAAATGGAATAACGGACTCGCTGCCCAGGGGAAACCACAAATAACAGTCTGGGAGTAAACAGTGCTGACAGCCCCATGGTACAACTCACGGGGCCCAGACCTCCCTGTAGGAAACTCGCTTTATTTTTAAAAGCCTATAGGTAGGACACAGCGCTTATAGCAAAGGAGTTAAAAGCATACAGAGTTGAGGAGATAGGAATGCTATCTGCAGTTATAGTAGTGTTTTCAAGTGAATTAAGGGCAATTAGCTAGCCTAATACAGCTGAAGTCTGTGGGCAGCTGGGCTTGGATTTAATGGGAATATAGCAGCTTGCACTTGTGGGTTTCTGAGTCATGAGCTGGAGATCCTTCCCCTCGTTTTTACAAAGGAGGCCAATAAAAGTCAGCAAAGGGCTGGATGTGAGCAGGCCCAGAGCTCTGCTCTGTGGGATCGTCTCTTGATTTCCCTGCTCACAAGCTCGTGCGACTGCTGCTCTCTGGCTGCAGCAGAGCAGCACGGCTGGCTGCCGAAACCCCTCTCTCGGTGCCTGCCTTTATAATTCCTCTGACACGGCTCTTTATTACAAGCCCATATAAATCATTCACATTCAGAACCAAAAAAGAGGCACGGGGAGGCGGATGCAATTAAAAGGGCAGCTCAGCTCAGCTTTCCGTCTAGACAGCCTTCTCCTAAAATAACCGGCAGTTGGAGCATCCACCTCCGAGCAGAAAGGGCTCCTCTCCGGGCCGGATCCCATGGCCTTTGAAATCACAAAAGGCTTGGCTTCCTGGGTCCTGGACCAAGCTGCAGGGCTTGGGGCCAGGCAGGCTTTGGCTCCGCTGGTGCATGGAGCTGGACCCAGCTTTAGAGCTCGGGAAAGGGTGAGACAAGAGTTCAACTCCCCAGACCTGGGATGGGAGCCCTTTCTGTGCTGAAGTGTGGAAGGAGATTGCAATTCAGCAGCTGGACACCCTCTAACGATACTTCTCCAACCTCACCTGAGCAATGATTTATGACTTGATTTTTAGCAGCGTTTGAGCTGCTTCATCCCCTCCGTTGCCCGCTGGTTTAGCATGGCCAGAGCTGAAGGGTCAGGTGTGGTCAAGGCAGGAGGGTTTCCCTGCCCGGCCAGCTGAGATGATAGATGAAATATATGGGACATTTTGTGTGCACATCAGTGTGAAAACCATACTGGGATTTCCTGGAAGTGACACCGGTGATAACTGCTCCTTCCTAAAGAACGGCAGCAACGGGTGCACCTGGATGTAAACCTGGCGGCATTGAAACGAGTGAAGCGCAGCAGCTCTTTAGCAGGGCCAGTTAATGCTGCAGAGTAGCAGCATGAAAAGGAGGGGAAGGAAGAAGCGGTCTGCAATGAGCAGAGGCCGCTCTGGGTCGTTTCGGTCTGCTTTGGTGGGCAGGGCCTGAATTTGCTCCATTGCATGTCAGGAGGCAAGATGCGAAGACAAGAGGTAGAATTGATGGTCCAAAGCCAAACACGCCAGACGTTACTAAATTGCACGGGGTGTTCCCCACAGGCATGGATTTGTTGGAAGGTCTCGGGCGTGGAACATCATTGCTGTCCCAGCTGAAGGCTGTACCTCGCTCTCCAGTTCAAATTCCACTCTCACCTCCACGAGTGCAGCTTGCGAGGATTTGGTGGGGAAGCGTCATCGCTTCTCTGGGAGCAGACGCTGCTCTGGGCAGTCCCAAACGGCCTCATTTGCTGCACCAAGTATTGAAGGTTGCTAAGCTGAAGCGTAGCTTTATTTGGAAGTTTTGCTATGTTTCAGCTATTTGCTGCAGAAAGCCGTTTCTTGCAGCGTGTAGCTGGGGGAGAGAGGCTGGTGGGAGTAAAACCGTGGCAGGAACACGGGACTGGGACTGAGACTTCAGTGCTGCCTAATACTCCTCTGTCTGAGGATCCAGCCGCAGATTTTTCTGCCTTTCACTGGATGGTTTGTGCCTCAGTTTACCTGTACCGACTCCTGCCTGGCTTTGGTGGTGAATTAATCAATGTTGCATCCTTAAAGACCTCTCAAGGAAGGCTGCAAATCCTCATTTTGATCTCAAACTTTATAAGGAAAGGGAAAGGCAGAGGCATTTGTGAGCACGGCCCCGTCCCGGTGCGGTGAGGCACTGCCTCTTTCTGTCAAGCTGCAGCAGCTCATGGGATGGAGTGGCATTTTGCTTGTTTATTTATATATTTTTTTTTTACGCGGGGAGTTACACACTCACGAAGCCTGGAAATAGCTGGGCAGTGACTCACGCAGGGGCTGGTTTAACTGGTCTGCTCTGGGAGGCAGCTGCGTTTGGCAGCTGGGGAAGGCTCTTTCCGAAAGGTTTGACTCCACAAGGGCAGAGAGGGTGTTTTCACTCGCTCTGTATTTATTTTACCTCCGAGCTTGGCCAGCTCAGTGTCTCACGGCTTGTTGCACATGGCTTTTGTGTTTCTAGTACAGCGGAACTCCCAGGGCCTGACACGAAGCTGGGGGAGAGGCTTTGTCTTGATTTCTGCAGGCTTCAGATCAGGGCTAATATGTCTGCTCATACTTCATTATAAATGCCCCCTGAGAAAGTGCGTGGCCCTGCAATTCATTTTACCCCAGCACGCTGGACCATGCACGTGTCATCCTAAATCCCAGGCAGCATCATGCGGGTGCTGAGGACTTCGCCAGCCAGTGCGGCGCTGGATGTGGCCACATCTCCCAGCTGTTAAGAAACTTAATGGGAACCATGGGTGGGATGTTGGCATGGGGGATGATGCCGAGGCCACGGGCTGTGGTGGGGGCTCGCGACTGTGGTGCCCGCACTGAGGTTTCTGTCTGTCTGTCTTTCCCCAGAATGGCTGCAGTCTGTCCAAGCGATGATGATCCTCTCCATCATCTTCAGCGTCTTGTCCCTGTTCCTGTTCTTTTGCCAGCTGTTCACGCTCACCAAGGGCGGACGGTTTTACGTTACTGGAATCTTCCAAATCCTTGCTGGTGAGTGGGGGCTGATCGATGGGGCTGTCACTGGTGGGGAAAGGGCTTTCAAGCAGACGGGAGGGTAATGGTGGAAACGAGCATGCTCTTGGGTACCGAAGCAGGAGGGCCACCGAACTGGCTCCTGCATGGCTCAGTGACGGGAAAGGGGGATGAATAATTTGGGTCTGTTGAGGTCTTGCACGTCCCGGGATGGGGTCCGGCTGTCAGGGCACGTTATGCATCCAAGCTCTTCTGCCTTGCCTCATGGAAGGTGCAAGAGGGTTGCTGCCCCGGCCAGGGAGGTTTCGGAGGGGCAGGGTGCCAGACCCACCGAGCCAGGGGCAGGGCTCTGCCGGCGGGCCCCGCCACCTTCTCCCCGCGCCCCGG
>NW_009210104.1:13128-17260 GCF_000690835.1 Fulmarus glacialis
GGCGGGGGAAGTAGTGACGATCCTCTTTTGGCGAAAGAAGATCCGATGATTATTTATAAACTTGCCATAAGGGGGCCTGGTGCTTTCCACATCAGCAAAGAGCCGCTGGAGCGTGCAGGGTGAGCCAGCTGACTTTGAACTGTCAGCTACTATTTTTAACTCTTAAAGAACTCAGCGCTGGAAATGAGCCACGGTTCATGTCCTACGTTGCAGTTCTCCAAATATAGATGCTGTAAAGCCACTGGCTCCATTTACGTTTCCACGTATGAAACCAGTGGAGAGAATTTTCAATGTTCAGACTAGAAAAATTAAATTGTGCAACGAGGTTCTGGCTTAATTATGACAGATTGTCTGGGAAGGAGACGAATCTTTTGCTAGAGCTTTAGATGTTAAACTAAAAGCCACCGTAGGTCCTGCCACTAAATCAGTGGAAAAACTCATCCACTGAATTTAGAGAAAGTTTCTGAGCACCCTTTAAGTGACTGGCCTTCACAAACCCTGGAAAAGTTTAGAGCTAACCTTGATTAGCAAGTGTGGCATGAAATTTGTTGTAAGTGTATCTGCTTGGCTGCAATGCAGGTGATGAGTTCAGATCAGTTCACCGTCTCTGGAAAGATAGATGTGTAGAAACCCATTACAGCCATGGAGACAAGGAGGGGAAATGGGCTTTAATAATGCAATTATCTGCCTGAGAGCTTGTCTAATAGATCTGGGAGCAGAAGGCTTCTCTCTCCTGAGTGATTGCTGGTGAATCCACATTCTCAGAGGAGGAGAAAATGGGTGTCCTAAGGGGATGCAGGGTCGGGCCATAGACATGCTGGCTCTTTCCTTGCTGGGTCAAATCACTCCCCAGCCCAGTGCAAAGAACAGGAAAAGTGTGAGCCGATCCCTATGAAGCTTTCCCATGGCCTGGGGGCTGGTGGGCAGAGGTCTGGGTCCAGATGGACCACGCAGAGGTGGGCAATGGTGGCCATCCTTGCTGTGCTCCCCAGCCAGGGCTGGAGGAGGGGGCTCAGGGCAGCTGTGGTCTTTGTGACCCTAAATTTCAGGGTTGTTGGTAGGAAGCAGGACATGGCCATGCCAGCACTGCCAGGAGATCCCACCTGAAGGTACGGACAGCTCTGGTCAAAGGAGCTGAGCCTGACGTGGTCTCCTTGCAGCTTGCTGTGAAAGGCCACCGCTGTCTAAAGCCAATGGAGGAAATTCCTGTGGCTTTTGGGCTTTGCAGGTGTTCGTCCATGCCTTGCAAAGCCCTGGCACCACAGAGCCCTGCTGCAGGTCTGCCAGGGATGGCGTCTTACCCACTTGAGTGCTTTCTCCTCAGCTCCAGCAGAGCTGGAGAGGACCTCCCTCCTTCTGGGAGGGGATGAGAAGGGTCCTCCTGAAACCTTCCATCACCCTGCACCTCCTCGCGTGGTGATGCAAAGCCAAGGGTCTCCAGCGTTGGAGCCTGACTAGCAGCACTGCTGGACCCAGCGGGTGCCAGGGGCAGGACTGCTGGGTGCTGTTGGGTGGCAGAACCGGGCAGCAATGCCCTGAGATCTGTGAAGGAGGGTAGGGGCTGGTCTCCACTACGACTTCGGCTGCAGCTCAGGGGAACTGGGGAGAGGAGGAGGTAAGGGCAAGAAGAGATGCACGAGGTCAATTGGGTAGCGGCAGGGTAGGATGTGCATCCCCAGCATCTTCTCCACAATGCTTGGAAACATGCCCTGAAGTCTAGCTGAATTTGCCCGTATGGTACTTCAGCCGTCACAGAGGCACCAAAAGGCCCTCAACAGCTCCCCTCTATCCTTGGTGGGTCCATCACATCCACAGGTAACTTCTGACAGCTGTGTAAGCCCAGCATGGGAGAGATGTGGTTTGGGCCTCTCAGGGTTTGACCCACCTTTGCCATCATTCTCTCCAGCCTCAGCATCACCTTTATCCATTTTTCGCTCATCCCTCCCGCCCTAGAGCTGCAGTCCCCGTGGGGTGGAGAGGGTAGGCTCAGCCTCGAGGGCTGTGCCTTCCCCATGTCCTGCAGCTTTTTGCAAAGCCCTGCGTTGAAGAGCTGACTACAAGCACGCACCAGCACCCATCCCAGCTTGTCTGCAGGGCTGGGGCAGAATGCGCAGACCAGCAGGAACAGATTTTAGGTAGCGTTTGGCCTCCTGGCCTGTCAAAGCAAGACTAAAGCGTGTTCTTAAAATCAGGCTCTAAAGTGGTGATGCATTATTGCTTGCATCGGTGCAAGCAGCTGAATGCAGCTGTCCTTCACTTCCCGAGCGTGTTCTCTGGGCCCAAATCAGTGCAGATGCTGCAGAAACTGTCGCCTGCATTTTGCCAAATTCCTCATGCGGACAATTGCCGCTGTATTTTCTGCTGTCTGTAGGTGACCGGCGTGGCCGCACGCCTGTTCTCTGTCCCACCAGCATCCGCAGACAATTGTTGTGCTCTCCCTGCATGGGCCGGGGCAGTGGGAGTTCGCTCTCGTGCTTAGAGAATGAAAACTGCACCAGCGGCGCGTTAATGAAACGTATTCCCACTTCTGCACTTTCCCAGAACAAAGGAGCAGTGTCAAGTGGAATTACAGCTCAAATATCACGGTGGTTAAATGTAGGTGGTCCCGAGGTCTGTGCAGGGGATTTGGAACTCGGCTCCGACAACAGCCCCGCGACTGTATAATAGAACTGCTGGGATTGACTGAAAGAGCTTGTTTTCAGGCAGAAATAGAGGTGGCTTTGTGTTAGCTCTGGGCAGTCCCCAACGCTGATGGGTTGTTTTTGCAACGAAGCTAAAACGCTGCCTACCGGAGCCGGGCCCAGCCGGACAGCCCTCGGGGACCTGTGCTGGCCCGTGGCTGGCGAGGGCGGAGGCCAGGAGCCGGGGAAAAGGGACGAACCGCGGGCGCAGCAGGGTTTGCAGAGAGCAGGGCTTGCAGTTGAGCTCCTCGCGCAGCCCCGGAGGAGGACAGGGGATGGCAGAGCACAGACCCTGCCCGGCCAGAGCGTCCTTGACTCCCAGCTGCGCTTGCCTGGGCAGGTGATAAAGAAAATCTTGTGCTTTTAAAAAAACCAAGGTTTGCGTCTGACCTCTGGTAGGGTGGTTCAGGCTACAGTCTGGGTTTTAAATAAGCTACCCGGGGGAGTGGGGCTGGTCCGGAGCAGCTGCCCGGAGCTGGGGGATGCCTGATGCTTGCCTGAGGGATGGGTTAGCCCAGGCGATGCTCCGGCTTTTCTTCCCCCAGGGGCTTCGGCTTTGCTTGCTCAGAGCCTGGCAGAGATATCCCCACTCACCTGCAGCCAGGGCAGAGCCCACAGCATCACACCCCCCCAGATCATACCGTAGTTTTCCAGGAGACAGGATACGAGGGAGCAATAATAAAAACAGTTTCCCATGCTGGTATTAGGTATTATCCTCTCCGGCTCTGGGTTTCCAGCACGGAACTGCTCCGTGCATGGCATCGCTAACCCCTTCCTATGTGCGCTTCCCCGGCAGGGCTCTGCGTGATGAGCGGCGCGGCCATCTTCACAGTGAGGCACACGGACTGGCACCAAGCCTCGGAAAACACCTCCTATGGCTTCGCCTATATCCTGGCGTGGCTGGCCTTTCCCTTGGCCCTCGCCAGCGGCATCATCTACATCATCCTACGGAAGCGCGAGTGATGCCGCGGGAGGCGGCGTGGCGTGACAAGGGCACTCATGACGTCCACGGAAGAGACGGAGGCGGGGGAAAATAGACGAGAAAACGGAAAAGAAAATTAACCAAAAAAAAAAAAAAAAAAAAGGAATAAACCCTCCCACCAAAACCAAACCCAACCGACCCCAAAAAGAAACACTCAAAGGGTTACTTGTTAATTGAAGATGTATATAGTATCTATGGTTTAAAAAAACCTATTTATAACACTTTTTACATATATGTACATAGTATTGTTTGCTTTTGTTGACCATACGCTATGTTTTAAAGCCTAAAGCAAGTGCCTAAGGAACTATTACTCCTAACAGTGTAACAAGAGCGCGGTGATTTTTCTCTCATGCAAAATCCTCTTTGACCTGAACTCTCCTTCCCCATCCCAGCCCATATTGAACCATCAGAAAACCCCAGCTCTGACTGGTTTTAGGCTGGCGTAAATCGGAGTTACGCCTGTTTACGC
>NW_009210104.1:17309-17522 GCF_000690835.1 Fulmarus glacialis
CTGTGATCCTGGTAACTGAAGAGCACGTCCAGATCTGACGGGAGACGCTTCCGAAAGGTTTGAAGGATTTCGGAGCAAAGGCTTTGATTTCCCCAAGTGCCTAAATGACTTATGTGCCTAAGTCCCACTGCCTTGCCACCACACCCGCTGGGAATTTGGGCTTTTAAATCACTTAGGTTGAATGGCAACCCAGCGCGGGCTGTCCTCCTTCGC
>NW_009210105.1:0-8352 GCF_000690835.1 Fulmarus glacialis
GGACTTTCAAGTGACTTGTGCCTGCTGCCTGGCTCTGGGAACATGGGGACGAACCGACAGGAAAGTGGGTGGGGGGCAGGGACACAGAAGCGTGTGAGGGGAGAGCATGTGTGCGTGAGACGGGTGCCCCAGCAGGACGGTCGGTACACACGGATGTGCATGGTGAGGCTGCAATCTCTTTTCCAATATCCTCTCCCTCTTTGCGGCCGTCTGCTGCCGCAGTGGAGAGCTAGTCTGCCCTGCTCCCTCTTCCTTCAGCAGCCTATTCCATCCAGCCTGTGCCCTGCAACTTCGCAGCACACTGAGCAATCGGGCAGCTGTGACGTGAGTCCTGCTGCCACTTGTGCTCCTCCGATTGTGTTTCAGGATGTAGGTGCTCCCTGAGAGTTTCATGAAGGATTCATGTTTTGATCTGTAAACTGCAGGCTTGTTTTGCCTTTTTTTTTTGGGGGGGGGCGGGGGGAGAGGAGTGTTTCAGCTCTCCGTAGGATAGCTGCCAAAGTTTCCAGTTCCTTTCTGATAGACCCAGCATCTCTGCAAGAAGGTATTGTCGTAGCATCTCTGCTTGCTTGCAGTGATGAATGAGGAAGGTAGTCCGAAGTGCAGCTCCCCCCTCTTCTCCCCGCCCCCCCAGTTTTTTTACTTTCTTTTTTTTTAATTAAGAAATGTGGTAGCTGCGTGACCGCTATGTGAGCTCTGTGGATTTATTAATCTACAGACAAAACTTGCTTTGCTCCCCTCTTATCCCCCTTCCTCTCCAACTATCTCAATCTCAGACTTCAAATGAATGTAGAAACACAACACACCTTTGTACTATTAAGACAGATGAGCGAGTTCACCGCTTCCCTGGTTTTGATCCGGTATAAAGCCCTGGAACAGCCAGGGTGGACCCTGTGGTAAGGCATCGCTATCACTAAGTCATCCTATGGCTTTGGGCAAGTCATTTAGCCTTTGTGCATGTTTCCCCATCTGTGAAACAGGTTAATACTTTCCTTTGCCTGACAGCGGTAGGAGCTTTACTCGAGTCAGCGCAGCACTTTAACTGTATGAGCACTGGAAAGAGCGGTGAGGGGTAGGGTGTCCCCTCTCCTCTGCTTTAAGAGGATGTAACGAAGCACATGTAAGAAATGTCGGAACAGGCATATTCTGATGCTCTAAGTAAAACCCAGGTGACTGTGGTAATCCTCGGAAAGTCCTGCTGATGGAACTGTCCTCCTCCTCCCTTGTTGCCTGTTTTACTGCTAACACTTTTCTGTATCTGCAGACTGAGAACTACAAACATAACTGATATGTACCACTTCTTACTCTTTATTCAGGGAAACTAGACTAGTTAGTTTTTCTCTTTCTGGCAGTCATGCATTAAATGAAACCCTTGTGTTTAGGCTTCCAACAATGCAGAGGAATGCTTAAAGGGAAACCACCAGCTTAAAATAGTTCTCTGCTTGAATTAAAAAATGCTGGTATTTGTAACACCTGACATTGTTCAGAGTGGTAGAGAAGTGTTTATGCTGTGCTTTTAACGTGACTATGTGTAATCAGTTTCTTTTCTTTTTGATTCTGAATGTGATACGGCAAAATCCACTGCCAATTTTTCACTCATTTAAAAAAACAAAACCAACCCCCAAACTCAAAAATAAAACCCACTCATTCCTCCTCTTCTCCCCTTGCCCTTTAAAACCCCCCTAAACTTGGAACCTGAATTATTCAACAGCATCCTTTGAATCACGTCCCTGACACGTTTCTGTGGCACATCTTCCTTCTGCCAGCTTCCCAAACGCTACTGAAAACCCGTAGGTTTGCAGAGCTGGCTTGGTACTTTGTAGAGGATGGATCGCGATAGGGAGCGAGATGAGCTCTCCTGGTGCCACGTTGTGGGAGAGGCTGGCAGGGCAGAGCACTGCCGCTTGGTTTGCAGCTCTAGGAAACAGAGCTGGTGAAACTGTTAGCGCTCTGACTTGCCGTTTTTCTGTGACTTTGGATCCTACCCTAAAAATAACACCCCGGGCCAGGCAGCAAAAAGTAACCCTATCTCAGCTAGCCCTATCTGAACTTGTTTGAGCTCTGTTCAGGCAAACCACTAGCAACGCAACTGTGGCTAGAAACGCAACCGAGACCAGCATGATAGTTTGCGTCATATGCATCTCTCGGCCAATTCTTCCGACCTGTCGAAGATGCAGGTCCTTTGACCTCTGCTAGCCCTGCAGCACTGGTGCTGCTGCAGGAGGAGTGGGATTCGGTTCTGCCTCGTGCGTCGCTAACAATGTTTTCAGTTCTTTCAGCTGCAGAATCTCTTGCCAGTGAGAATTTCGGAAGCAGGGGAAGAAATTTGATTCTTGCATCCCAGAGGGAGTCTTTGGAGTTGGCAGTTAGAACAATATTCTTTTTGATCTGTTAACTGAACAGATTAGGCCTGGATGCAATGATGTTTAAGCCGGAACCTGACCTAGGACTGCTTTGGTAGATTAGTCTGCCCTCAACTCGGTGGCTTGCTAGGATTTTTCATGTGCATCAGTGCTTAAACTTAGGCTTCTGAGTCTCCAGTAAGGCACCGAAATAAGCGCCCTGATACGCCGCTCAGTCCCCTGGCTTGTGTGGGTGTTTCAGTTTGCAGTTGGGGCTAGGTTTATCCTGGGATTAGTTCTCAAAAGCTGCAGATAGGCACCCAGGGGGATTTAGAGAAAGCATTCCAGCAGGTTAGTGGCCCACGCCTTTGGAAAAGCTTTGAAAAGCTGCATCTTTGGCCACCTGCTGCCTTTGTAAGCTAGGCTCCTGTTGCTGAGAGATGTCTAACACTTGCCCTTTCGATCAGACTGCAAAGGGAAATTACAGTCCCAGCTTTGTAATATCGCTATCAAGATGGCTGGTGTTGAAAGTGACCCCTGCAAACTTCAGCTGCAAAGTTTTGGGCAGGAAATGGGTCTTTATCCTCTGCATACTAGGGGCAAACTTTCCCACAGCTGAGATCAAGCTTGGCGGGAGGTTGTAATTCTTGGGAGGCTGCTGGTATGCTCAAGCTTTGTGCTGAGTGTATGGGAAGCGGAGTCCTTGGTCTGAAATGGGCAGCACTGTACATAAGGCTCTTGCCTTACTGCTTAGGTGTCTGGCAGAAGTCATCCTTGAGGACAAGGCTGTTCAGCTGCAGGTCAGAATGGAAGCTGGTGCGAGGTTAGAAAGAGACATAACGCATGCTATAGCGATCTTCCTCTTTTCCCCTGCTCGGTTTGCTCTTTTTATTTTGCTTTTCCCTCGGCACTCCACTGCGTGGAATGCAAAACTCGCCAACTAATCTAATAAAGTCTAGCAAGTGCTATTAAGAGACAGAGCCCGGTCTGCAAGCTCAGTGGGTGGCTAGCAAAGAGCCCTAGTCAGGGTGGCTGTAAATACTAAGGTGAAAAGACTGGAGAAGGTTAATGGGGAGGAAGAAGTAACTGAGAGCAGAGTAAGGGAGAGCCTTAGTGGGAGAGGGGGTGAAGAAGGGGCCGAGCAGCATGGTGTTCTGTCACTTCGCCCTTCCTTGAACTCTAAAGTTGGAGTTGGGTTTCTTTTGATCTCCTCCCTGTTCGTAAATTATCCCCGAGCGGTTTGAAAACAGACCGTTCCCCTTTGTAGCATTTTGTTCCCCATCCAGTAGGGAAACTTTAGTTTATGGCAGTGTTGCTTGGGAGAACTGTGCTATGAACTGGCTTGCTGTTGCCTTGTCACTTGGAAGACTGCAGAAGAAAGAGGGCGATAAAAAGGCAGAATGGCAGCCAAAAAGGGGAAAGAAGAGCTCTTGCGAATGCTGTTTGGAGCAGGACTGTGGGAATGCAGGTGGAGAATAAAAGACAAAGCAGAACCAGTAATTTATGAGAGAGTAGCGCTACTATGGTGCAAGCAGCACTACTGGAAATGACTTGATTTTGAAATAATTAACTAGAAATCCGTTGCCTTACAAGGTCTTCTTTTTTTTTTTCTTCCAAATTGCTGAGGTTTTGATACAAATCAGGTAAGAGAGGCATTTCTAAGCACGTGTCCGAGTACGTGCTTATGTGCCTCAGTGCGTTAAGGGAATGAATGAACAAATATGCTTGCTGGGCCTCAAGGGACGTTTATTCAGAAATAGTAGGGAACAGGGGAGGTATACTAGTTCCCAGGGGCAATGAGGGAGAGCTGTACGAGCTAAATAAAGGTGATACATATCCCAAAAGGGAAGAGGGGGAAGGGAAGGGAAGGGAAGCAATCCTAGCAATTGCCTTGCTCTCGTGACAGAGCACTGCAGCAAGCCTCCAGAAGCTGCATCCTGATGTAGGCTGAGCTGTAAGCAGTGAGTGAATTACTTTGCTGTGCTGAACACCTCTTCAGCAGTGAGCAAATCCTGCAGGTGAAAACTGCAAAACCCAAAGAGGTAGTTTCCGTTTGGAAAACTTCTCAGTTAAGTAACAAGTGGTGACGCAGCCAAAAGGATTCAACAGGTTTGTTTTTCAAAGACCTCATGTTCATACAGCTCGTGAGTGATAGAGTAATGAATCCATAGCAGGGAGAAGTGCATTTCCAGCAGATAAAACTGAATGCTGGGTCTTCTCCAAACCAGAGGTAACAAGTTACTTAATGTAAAGTTGGAAGCAGGAGAAGGAGAGCACAAAAAATGTGCTGTCCTCTGCAGGGAAGAGACTTGAGCTCATATAGTTGATGCTTGAATAAACCTGATCCTGTGGTAGGAATACTGAGCTTTGCAAGTGAGAGGGCTTTGGGGGCTGGTCTTAGATAAAGCTTCTGATACTATTTTTCTTGAAACCTTACCTGGAAAAACAAGCTCAAGGTAAGCTGAATATTTGCATATTGCTCTTTGGAGCTTGCGTTGAAGCTGGTCATTGGGGACAGCAGTGTAGCACCTGGAGGGGACTGTTGGGTCCCAGCTTACCCTCACTCTTAATAATCTGGCCAAAGAGGCTGATGGTGCATGTAGTCTACCTGGAGACTACTGAAACTGGAATTTAATAAATGCAGAGAACTGAAACATGAGTTAGAAACAAGTTCAGCCTTGAGGAAGTGCCCCAGGAAGTAACTGTAAACGCAGACACATACCAAGTAAAGGAGACCTAGTGGTTCTGGCACACTGGAAAAGTCCTAGCCATGGACCAGGGCTCTGTGCTAGCCACTGTGTGAGCACAAAACCAGAACAGGTGTCTCTGTCAAAACAGGACAAGAGCTGATTAACGTGCACAGGCTGAGAAAGTAAGTTCAAAAAAAAGACCATCCCATCATTATCGCTTTTCATTTAATGTGGTTGATGGGAAGCTTTGAGGAATTTTGGGGTGTATAAAGCAGCTGTGGGTGTTTGTGACTGCTTCCCCCAGACTCGGGGAAGATGTGGGGGAGGCCTGTTTCTTTCTCACATGGGTGATAGAAGGCAACGCTGTGGGCAAGCGGCAATTAGACTCGACTCCGAGCAGAGAGGGGGCAGAACTCCTCACTCCAAGGTGTGATTACAGGGTAGGGAATTAATCTAGAAGGCACGCGGTGTTGGCAGCAGGGGATGCCCTGAGGATGTCTGTGTGTATCCGCTGAAGCTATAGCTCAAGGATTTTTACCGGCACATCTGTCTGTATCCTCTGCCTGGCTTCCCTGTCTTGCATTTTGGAATGGGACATTGTGTTGCACTTTGCTCTCTGCTGAGCAGTGGTAAATCGGTGAGAAGCCCAAAGCACAAGAGCAGCAATGCTGGGAGGGCTGGCTATGGTGGGGAAGGGAGAGGAAGGAATAATAAAATTGTTAATCCAGGCTGTGCTGGTATGTAATGTCAGAAAGCAAACTAGCTTGTCCTGGTGTCTGCCATCTGCTTCAGAGGGACCTGTAAAGACGGGGAGCAAGCACAGCCCTAGATGTGCATCTGTCTGTGCATGTGACCTCCTGACGGGATCTGTGGGGTTTATAAGTTGTGGATCATTGGGATGGGAGGGGGAGAGTTGACGCGTGGTACAGGGAGTTTGTCTGGTGCTGCTGCTGTGCTCCAGCCTGTAGGATGCCTGGGACAGGAACTGTGTATAACTACTCATTTTCTGAACAGTTTGGGGCGTGGAGTAACGCGTGAGGCTGAGCAAAGAGAAACTAGCTGGTCACTGGGATGTTTCCTGCTACAGTGGGACGTGTTGGGGTTTGTCTGGGCTGAGGATGCTTCCCTCTAGCTAGATGAAACAGCCCTGTATAGCCCAGGGTTAACATGGAGAGTGTCTGTGCCTGTCTTGGCAGTCATGTTACTCGTCCCTGTTTCTGTGTCAGTCGGCTAATACAAAGTCTAGAGAACCTGGTGCAGATGAGCCTTCAGTCTGCATTTTCACATACAGTCAAGGAAGGAGGCCTCATCTTTGCAGTCCTTTTAAAGCCAGGATACAAGTAGTATTGCAGGGCATGATCCAGCATTAGCCAGGGAGGAACAAAATGTCTTCGTGTCTCTGTTCTCTGCTCATTCAGGATCTTCAGCGGTTCCCGTGGGGATCTCAGTGGGAGAAGAGGGGCACTGGGTGACAGCAGAGTTCTGGGGATGTAGGGCCAGGCCTTTAAGCTTATTGTGCAAGAACTGGCCTGGGCCCCTCGCTTAGATCTGTTAGATCCCTGCCTTTACACGCACATTTTTTTCCCCAGGCGTTTCTCTGGTAGGAGGCACAGCCTGCAGGGTGACAAAGGAGATGGTGTTGGAGTGCTTAAGCTCTTAGTTGGCAAGAAGCCATCCCGATCTTGGCATGTGTTAGGGGGCAATGGGATGGAAAAGTTGGGGAGGAAAAGCAGCTGTCTTCTTCTAGCACTGCAGTTCTTCTTGTGCCCACGAGATGGGGGAAGCTGCTCACTAGATGGGCAATCAGAGGGGGGCTCGCCTGACTCCCTCCAGGCATGGGTGACTTGTGCCTATGACCACTGCTGAGAGGGAGTAAGGAAGGGCGTTTGTTTGGGCAAGGAGCAGGGTGCAGGTGGGATGCTGAGCTCTACAAGCAATTGTGCTCTGACAAGGGGTGATGTAAGAATACGCTCCAGGTTTCCATGCCCACAGGGTCTTCAGGTCAACTTACCAACGAAACTGTTGTTCCTGCTGCCAGAAAATGTTCCTGTCTGGTGCGTGAACCGGGGCAGGTTTTGGCATTATCTCCAAGCAACAGAAGAGCTTAAAAGTCTTGTTCCCCTGCCCTGGCTTTCAGGGAGAGCTGACATTGAGGAGTTGAACCAGTGCTGTTCCTGCTCTGTTTCATTAGTAGGTTTCAAAGTGTAGTGTTCCAAAGGACAGGGCAATCTCTTCTCCAGCTGGCCTGGTCTCTGGCTTTAAACACTGGACCTTGCTCCCACAGCAGAGTAAGGATATGCAACTTGCTTGTGGTCTCTAGTTAAAATTAAACTTCAGATCTCTGTGTTTCTTGTGTTTAGCTAAGACAGCTCTGTCAGACCACCCTCACCCGCTTCCATCTGTGTTCCTCAAGACCCCCTTCTACCATGCTTTCCAGAGCAGATGAGTCTGGTTGTGGGAGGGGAAGAGCAAACTGGATGCATTACTCTTCCTCTCCTTCTTGTCTTGTGCTCATTTCGTAGAGGACCTGATAAGTCCCCTGTCTTGGGACTAGTATGTAATTTTGGATGCTAACTCAACACTAACAGCCCCAATGCCTGGGAGGACACTTGGTTGGTTGGCTGACAGTGGAGGGTTGTGCACGTTGGCTGGTGATGACTGAGGGGGGCCTTGGAAACCATTAACTGTAACCCTGAAACATGGCTGGGGGGTGGCAGTTTCCTCCTGGGGAAAGCATGTGTCAACAGGGGTGCTGCCTAGGGAGTAATTAGCTGCCCAAAAAGGATGTAGAAGTGTCCCATGCTTGTATGGGGGGCTGTGCCGTGGCTCGTAATAGTCCATGGATGTGTATTTGTGCTTGTCATTAATGTGGGTATACATGTGACATGGCATTCTTGTCCTGAGGTGAGCAATGCGCGATTTGAGATTTGGCTGCATCAAGGCTGCGTCTCTGACCCTGTTTTTTTTCTCTCTCCCCACCACCGCAGGCTCGGGCCCAAGCGGAGGCCCTCCACATTGGGGATGTACACTTTTCTGTCAAGCCTGGTTCCAGCACCTCCTCTCCCAAGCTCCACTCCAGCGCCGCGGTGCACCGGCTCAAGAAAGACATCCGGCGATGCCACCGCATGTCCCGGCGCCCCCTGCCCCGTCCAGACCCCCAAAACGGCGGGAGCGTGGGTGGCGGGGCTGGCATCCGTCCTCCCGTCTCGCCCTTCTCGGAGACCGTCCGCATCATCAACCGTAAGGTGAAACCCCGCGAGCCCAAGCGCAGCCGCATCATCCTCAACCTCAAAGTCATTGACAAAGGCGGGAAGCCAGCC
>NW_009210105.1:8487-10554 GCF_000690835.1 Fulmarus glacialis
GGGAAGCCAGCCAATGGGGCCGGGGGCCTGGCTCGGCCCAAGATCCCGTCCCGAAACCGCGTCATCGGCAAGAGCAAAAAGTTCAGCGAGAGCGTCCTCCGCACCCAGATCCGTCACATGAAGTTTGGCGCCTTTTCACTCTACAATAAGCCGTCCACTGCGCCTGCCCCCTCTCTGGAAAGCAAAGGGGAGGCCGAAGGCTCCCAGGCAGCCTCCTGTGGGCTCATTATGGGCTCCACCCCCTATGATGCCCCCAGCTCCAGCTCCTCCGGCTGCCCGTCGCCCGCCCCCCACTCCTCCTCCGACCCAGATGATTCCCCTCCGAAGCTGCTCCCCGAGACCCTCAGCCCAGCCATCCCCGACTGGCGTGAGTCGGAGGTCCTCGACCTCTCGATCCCACCCGAGTCAGCCGCCACCAGCAAGCGTTCTCCCCCAGGAGGGTGCAGCGGGGGGCAGACGCCCTCCTTGTCCCTTTCCTCTTCTGACCCAGAACAGGAGGCCGGCGACTGGCGTCCTGAGATGTCCCCTTGCTCTAACGTGGTGGTCACGGATGTCACCAGCAACCTCCTCACCGTCACCATCAAGGAGTTCTGCAACGCGGAGGATTTTGAGAAGGTGGCGGCAGGCGGTGGCGGCGGAGGAGGCAGCAAGTGAGCAGCCAGGTCCCCCCGACTCCAGGGGCGTGGGGGGAGCTCTACCTGCGAGAAGTCGTGGTGCGAATGGCTGTCCTTAGTTCTCTCCTTCTCCCCTTGGCTGTCCCTCTGCCCTCACTGCCACCCTTCCTCCTCCTTTCCCCCCTGCCCACTCCCTCTTGCCTGGAGGCTGGAGCGTGTCGGTGGGGGCAGGCAGGGGCACCCACCATTCCTGGGTGTCGCTGCAACTGGGAGGAGGTAGGGAGGGTCGTGGTGGGGCTGGGAAGTGGTTGTTTGTCCTTGAATGTGGTGTTGTCCAACGGGCGGTGGAGCCTTTGGGGATGAGGGATGGGTGAGCGTGTGTCTGTGTGCCTGTGGGGGTGGTGGGGAAGGTGCTCTTCCTCCTCCTTCCCCTTCCATCTTTGACAAAAACTGAAGAGGAGCTCCAGACCCTTGAGGGGAGGATGTAAGAGCATTGGAGCCCTTGCCCATGCCCCCCAAGCCTTCTTCCACAATGTGCATGCAGTCTCTTCCATTCCTATGTTTCCCCCTTGCCATGACTCTGATCCTGCCATCCTTCCCCTTCTTGGTTTGCAGCCTGGATCTGCCCTCTCCTCTGCTGTCCTCATGGCAGTTGCTGATCCAGATGCCCCCAGAGCGAGGCGGAATGGGGCAGGTGAAGTGTCATGCCTGGAAGGTGCTTTAGACAAAGCTGGGGTGATGGGGGGTGCCCCATGCAGCATACCCCCCATATTGGCTTCCCCTTTCCTTTGTCTATTGGTGCTACCTTGGCAGTTGTATGGGCACTTTCAGGTGGCCTGGTCCCTCTTCTCCTGCATCTTCCAACTTGCTCAGCTTTGCAGGGGGAAGGGAAGAAAAGGGGAGTCTGTTTCTGGCCCAGATCTTCCTCCTGGTGTTCATCACTTGCACTTGCTTGGGGGAGAGGGCATGAAATGCCCTTCCCTGGCCTTTCCGTGGTGGAAGTGGGAGCGGGCCGTGCATCCATCCTTCAGTTTGGGGGAAGATAATGCAGACAGCGTGACGCTGCCCCAGCCAGGTGAGGCTGGTCTTCCGCCTTACGCGTAGGCTTCCCCTGACCCTTTTTGCTTCCCCTGCTCCCTTGGAAGGAGGGAGGGAAGGATGGATGGTAAGGTGGGTCGTTTGCTCTTCCTGCTTCCTTTTTGTCTCTCCTGCTCTCCCTTCCCTGTGGTGGATGGCCTGGAAGAGGGTTCCCTTCTGTCTTTTCAGCATCTGAAACGGCCCTTACAACTGTCAACCAAAGGTGCTAATAAGAAATAACCGTCTCCTTCACATCGTATGCGTGTGCACTGGATCTCTTCCCCCAGAGCTCCTGTGAGCTGATCTAGAAATTCCTTCTCTTCACCCCTAGCAAGTAGGAGCGAGCAAGACCACGGCTTGCTGTTCTTTACTCACA
>NW_009210105.1:10564-14759 GCF_000690835.1 Fulmarus glacialis
CTTGTTCACACCCAAAATAAGCTCTCTCTTCCACCTGCCATTTCTGGCTTGCTCCATTTCTGTATGGGTGCTAAGCTTCGTGGTGAGGTGCCGTTCCTTTACTCTCCCTTCTCCTCCTATTCGCACAGGGCTCAGCCTGTAGAGGCAAGGAAAAGAGGTGCTGATCAATCAATGGGAGAGCCTCGCCCTCTCAGCTCTGTCCCCCCTATTTGGGATGGGGCAGAGGGGCGTCATTTCTACATAACATGCTGCAGAGGTGAAAAGGGTGGAAAAAACTCCCCGCGCCAGGGCTCACCTACTTACAAACCTGCCCTGGGTGGATGAACACGAGTGGAATTGGCCCCTCTGGTGCTTCCACACGAGGGTGCTCTGGAGCCGCAGGCTCCGAGGAGTGCTCTTGTGTGGAGTAGTGATTTTGTGGTTGCAGTGGTCTGAGGGTAGAAGGAAGGCGGTTTCTGGGAGAGAGGCAGTATTTGTCTGCCCAAGGGGCGTCGTCGGAGCAGTAGAGGGTAGACCAGCTTCTGACCTTAATTAGGGCTTCTGTGCCCAGAGCTTGTCTTTTCCCTGCTTCCAGCGCCTGGGTTGGTGTAATAAAATCTTTGCTGCCCTCCCCACAAGCCTTGCCTCACAGCGGGTGAAATTCAAAGCCATGGGGCATGGTGAATTCACACCAGTTGCGGCTCCGGGTCTGCCTGAGGGGGATTCCAGGTGCTGTTAGCACCACCCTTTGCACACCTCTTTCTTTTTCTTTCCTTGGTTAAAGAGTTTAGTGGACTCTTCGGGGATGCGGTTGCATTCACAGCTGAAGCTAGGGGCAGGGAGAAAGAGACTTGCCCAATCCATTCACCAAGCTAAGGCTTCCTATAACTTGTTGGACTTGTGTGCGTGTCTGTATTAATGGATTCCAGGTGCTGTTAGCACCACCCTTTGCACACCTCTTTCTTTTTCTTTCCTTGGTTAAAGAGTTTAGTGGACTCTTCGGGGATGCGGTTGCATTCACAGCTGAAGCTAGGGGCAGGGAGAAAGAGACTTGCCCAATCCATTCACCAAGCTAAGGCTTCCTATAACTTGTTGGACTTGTGTGCGTGTCTGTATTAATACCTGCCTGTATTTTTCGTGTCTTTATTTTCTTTTTTGCATCTTTCCTGTGCCTGGCACACCTGGGGATCCCTTATTTTAGCATAGCCTCTCCATTTGACTGCAGCTTCAAAGATGAGCAGTTTGTAGGCATAGGGAAAAGCTCTTTCTTAGGGAAATAGTGAGGAGATTCTTCTCTTTTTTTCCCCCTTCTGAACAAGAACTATTCTGCGGCTGCGAGATAAGAGGAGCTTATTTGTGGGGTGGATGCAAACTGGCCAGTCACTTTAGGTTGTTAAGTTACTGTTTGGTGTGTATGTGGTGATGTGTTTTGTTTTGTGGTATTGAGGTTCTGGAAAAAAAAAAAAATTGAAGCGTTTAAGTGGGAGATAAAAGGGAACTTTAATAGGAAACTCTTGATGTGTTTTGGCCAAGATGTGTGTTTGCTTGGCAGAATTCTTTTCCCCAGTGTCTCTTGTGTGGTGTTCTTTGGGGGCAGGAATTGTTTAATTGAAGGGTTTTTGCCTTTCTCCAGAGTGACAAGCAAGGGGACTGTCTGTGAAGAGCAAAACAGTGGGTCGTTGTAGGGGTACTCCGTGAGGACCTTCTTCCTGTGGTGGGAGATGAGGGGACTTGTTGCGGCAGAGAAACTCTTTGTGCAGTAGATCCTCTTTGTGGAGGAAGAAAGGAATATGATCCGGTTTGCAGACACAGCTCGACTGCTTGTGTGACAAATCTCTCCCTTGGTGGGGTCACCAGGCGGGAACCAAACCCTGAACCTCTGGATCCGAAATGAGGATCACGTGCTGTTTTGAGTTAGAGGTCTGCTAACTTGAACACAGCAGCAGCCTCAAGTTCCGTCAGGTGGACAAGCCACTTGAGGCTGACTAACCTACCTTCGTATTCACGTGGGTTACACTCCTCCTTCTGAATTTTTGCCCTTACTCCTTAATGGAGATGGGAAGGAAGATCTATCCATGCTCTTTAAAAAGGGTGTGGGATTGAGGGAGGAGTTTATTTGAAAGTATCCCCTTCCCTTCCCCGTAACCCCTAGGAAAAAAAAAAAAAAAAAAAAAAAACAGGGAAATATTCTCCCCGTCTGTGCCATGTTTGTTCTCTTGTCGTCGTGTTTTTAGAGGAGATTTTATGATGGAGTGGAAAAAGTGAAATGATTAGTTTTGCATAAAAAAAGAAAAGTTTAAAAAAAATTTCTACAGGGAGAGAGCGAGAGAGAGAGAGAGTTTAAAAATTAATAATAAATGCAGTGATTGCACAAACTGTAGTGGTATTAGATGGTCCTTAGAGAAAAGAGTATTTTGTAGTATCGAAGCATGTGTGTCTGGGATGGTGTTTGACTTGCTTGAACTGGAGGGAAAGGTATTCTGGGACTAAGCAGCGATCTCTGAGCTGAAAAGGCAAGTTGCATGTTGGAGGAACCCTGTCTACAAACCCTTCCCGTCCTTGCCTCCCAAGTGTTGGAGTGAGTTCCCTTCCCTCCCATACCTCTCCTGTGAGCTAAGGTGGAGTCTCCAAGTGGTTTTCTGGCCAAGCGGCCCTCAGAAATGGCCGGTCGCGTTCTGCTAGAACGTGGATCGGGCCACCAACATGGAAACAGTTGACTTACTTTGCATGCACAGCAAGCTGCTAGGATTTGGGGTTGGCATGTACCTTTCCTGCCAAGTCGCTGTCTCTTCTCTTTTCCCTCCCCCATATCCAAGCAGGATTAAACAGGGTGGGCTTACCTTCTGGGAAGCAGATATGCCTCCCCTCCGTAGGGTCTCTTAGCTTCTTCCAGCATCAGGTAGGGAATGGCATTTTTCCCTATAGGATTCACCACATCAGGACAGAGAACCGAGTCCCATCTGTATGTAGTCCAGCATCCCATCTCTGGTAGTAGTCAGATCTTCAGAGGCAGATGAGAGAGCTGCCTTGTGTGCTCTGAAGATGTTGCCGAGTGAGGAATACCCTCTTCCTGAGGCCAGCAAATGCTGGAGGTTTTGGGGTGGGGAGGGGAGAGGAGCACCCCGATGGGACTATGCTCGAGCAGGGCTGCCACCTTCTGCTCCGGCTTCCTTGCGGGGTGGTGGGAAGAGTTGCCTGAACATTTCTTCAAAGCGAGGAGGCAGCTCTTGCGTGCTGGCTTCCCCATCCAAGATGTCTCTGCTGGGCGTTCATCTGGTGCGTGGGAGTGACTGCAGGGAAGAGGGAAGCCAGCAGATGTTGGTGTCTGGACAGAAGGTGGCAGGCAGGGGATGCTAGGACAGCTTTTCTTGTCTGGACTTCTCTGGTGCCCATGGCTTTGCAGTTGCAGGTGACGGATGTCTCAATGCCTCCCATAGCCTGGGCTGCTCTTGGGAACTTCTTCTCTCTCTGCCCATCGAGCTCTGTCAGTGCTTCCCACGGCCTTCAGCTTGGAGCGGGCAGCCTCCTGTCTTGTGCTCTCTTTTCTCCTCGCTGAGCAGAGCGGGACTGGGGAGGCGTGAAGCTAATGAGATGCAAGCTCCTTTTGGGGTGGAAAACAGAAATAGAGTGTGGCAAGCAGGCCCAGCTGTGGTGAGCCACTGCTTAATTTCTGTTTTCAGAAGAGAAAGGGAGCATTCCTCTGCGTCTCCCCTTACCGAAGTTCCCAGGGAGATTTTATGAAATACACAAAAAAAACCTAACCACAGTCCTGCTTTTTACCAGGTAGGAGCTGTCTCTGAGCTGAGTCTTCCTAGGGATTTCACTCCCTTTCCCAGCCCCTCTTTGTAGAGGAGGTTTCGGCAGCTCCCAGAGTTTGGAGATGATCACCTTCCTGGGGACCTCCTGGCAGAAAGAGGTTGCCATGCTGAAGGATGGTGTCCCGAGTTCCCCATGCTTCTGCCCACCCCAGGTCGTGGTATTAGTGGGGCTGCTCAGGAGCAGGTCCTTCTTCCCAGGGAGGTGTAAAAAACCTGGAGTGCGTGTCTGGCTAAGTGCTTATTTTTCCCCTCGCCTCCTTCCCCACCTTCCAACAAGACCTTTTCCTCCTTGCCTGGCGCATCCTTTTACTCCAATGTCGCTTGCTTTTGCTGCATTTTTCAATCGCCCAATAATCGTGCAAGAGCTGGGATCTTATTTACTTTTTATATATAAATAT
>NW_009210106.1:0-244 GCF_000690835.1 Fulmarus glacialis
AGGCACGGCATGGCGGTCGGGGCTGTGCATTTGTCCCCCCAGCTGTGCATCTGTCCTGCAGGCATGCAGAGACGGCGCCGGCGCGTGCTGGACACCTCCGTAGCCTACGTGCGGGGAGAGGAGAACCTGGCTGGCTGGCGGCCCCGCAGCGACAGCCTCATCCTTGACCATCAGTGGGAGCTGGAGAAACTCAGCCTCCTGCAAGAAGTAAGAGTCTGGGCTAGAAACAGGCCAGGGCCGGGCC
>NW_009210106.1:418-772 GCF_000690835.1 Fulmarus glacialis
AGGGCCCACCCCGGAGCCGGGCTGCCTGTGCCCAGGTGGAGAAGACAAGGCACTACCTGCTCTTGCGTGAGAAGCTGGAGACGACCCAGCGCCTGGGCCTGGAGAACCTGTCCCCCTGCTCCAGTGAGGACTCCGAGTCCCGAAGCACCTCCTGCGTCTCCTCCCCACTCTCTGTTGACGGGGCCCCCGAGGGTCGCACCTCTCCCCCTGAAACCCCCAGTGAGAGGCAGAAGGAGCTGGCCGTGAAGGTACCATCCTGCAGCATCCCCAGCTTGTGGGGATGAAGCTGGGAAGGGGCTCCCACGGGGTGGCAGGGGGTTGCGGCAGGAGAAAGCCCAAGAGAAGCGGGAGGTG
>NW_009210106.1:971-4255 GCF_000690835.1 Fulmarus glacialis
AATGGCGTGAGTGGCCCGGCTCCGGGGTCCCTGCTCCCTCCGCTTGCCCTGGTGTTCCCGGAACTGGTGGCTCTCGGGACTGAGACCCCGCTGGCCGGAGGTCTCACCTCTCCACATATGAGCGGGTGCCTGGTCCTTTGCCCGTGCCTGGCTTTGGGCAGAAACGTGAGTCCACACCTCTGCTCCTCCACAGCTGTCCGAAATGTCCGTGACCCTGATGAGAGACCCCTCCATGCCAGCTCTTGGGGTCACCACTCTCACCCCCTCCTCGACCTGCCCATCGCTGGTGGAAGGACGCTACAACGCCATGGAGGTCAGGTAAGAAGGTGGCCAGGAGGTTCAGGTGACGCCCCGGTGTCCCCCAAGCAGGGCAGCTGTACCACTGAGATGCAGTCCTGGTCGATGGGTGTTCCCCAGCCATCACTCTTCCTACACCCCGGCCTATCCTCCCTCCCCAGACCCCCCCAGGTCTCCTCCAGGGCGGAGAGCCCCGACCTGGAGCCTGCGGTAGAAGGAGAGCAGAAGAAGTCCCCGGCGTGCCGGCCTGAGGAGGAGAAGGAGCCCCAGCGTTTGCTGGTGCCTGACATCCAGGAGATCCGGGTCAGGTAGGAGGGGCTGGGGCAGCCAGCGAGTGGAGCACCTTGGGGCTGGGGGGGACCATGCCCTACCATTGCCACCTCCTCGCAGTCCGTGTCCCACCCTGACCTCGGTTCCTTCTGCAGCCCCATCGTCTCCAAAAAGGGCTACTTGCACTTCCTGGAGCCCCACACGAATGGATGGGTGAAACGCTTCGTGGTGGTCCGGCGCCCATACGTCTACATCTACAACTCGGACAAGGACGCGGTTGAGAGGGCCATACTCAACCTCTCCAAGGCCCAGGTGGAGTACAGCGAGGACCAGCAGGCCATGCTCAAGGTAGGGCGCCAGGAGCCAGCCCACTCCGCGCACCTCCTCGGGCGAGGGACTCAGACCCGAAAAACCGCCCCCGAACACATTTGCGGTGTGCACGGAGCCCCGGGGCATCCTGCTGCAGGCAAGCAGCGACAAGGACATGCACGACTGGCTCTACGCCTTCAACCCCCTCCTGGCTGGGTCCATAAGGTACCGGGGGCAGCTGGGGGAAGGGGGGTGCAGGGAAGCTGTCGGTGGGGGGTCTGCAGGCAGCCAAGTGTGCTCCCTGCCCTGCTCTCAGTGCTCTCCCTGCTGCAGCCCCCTCCAGCCAGGTGTGGGGAGCACCTCCTGCGCAGAGCTGTGCCTGGACAGGCTCTCAGCCAGCAAAACTTGGACCGTATTAATCTTGATTTCAGCTCCTCCCCACTTAAATGCTTCAATCTAGGGCCAGATCCTGGCTGGTACAGAGGCGTTGTTGTGCTGAGTTCACAGCAACATCCATACCTGGCGGCAGGGACACTGGCCCTTCACTGTTCTTGAGAACATCTCATATAGTTCTTGAGAACATCTCGCATAGTTCTTGAGACCATCTTAAGTGGCAGGACTAGGGGAATAGGAGTAAATGCACAGAAATTTGTGTGCACTGGCTAAAGAGACATTAATCCCGTGTCCTTCCAGCTCTGGCTGGATTCAAGCACCAGCCTGGGGCCAGGACACCGAACCCAGGGGACCACACCTCTCCACGTCTACATCTCTGACACCTTTTGTCCCTTGTTTTCCAAATCAGATCCAAGCTGTCCAGAAGGAGAACAGCCCAGATGAGAATCTAACCTGAAAAACACCCTCCACCTCATCCGTCTGCCAACAGGATCAAGACAGCTGATTCTGTCTCAAGACTCCCCATGTTAACATCTGATCTCTCACACCATCTGCTGCCCCAGCTGTCTGCTCCATGGAAGGATCTGTCTCGATTCACACCTTCACGGGGGAAACTCACTTCCGTTCGTAGCTGCAAAAGCCTGGACCCTCCTGGGCAGGATTTCTCGTGCGTGTGCCATCTTCTGCCCGTCCCCCCATGGGTGACCTTCATGTCACACCATCTGTAACGCTTCAGAAAGGTCCCTGTCGGAGGGGAGGGAGCAAGGAGGACGGTTTCGGCTAAAAGCTAGTCTTTGATCTACAGAGGTGGGAGTGCGGTAAAGCTCAGAGGTGGGAGAGCAGGAGGAATTGCCTCCATGCGAAGGGAAAGTGGTAGTTTAGGTACGGGGATTTCCTAGGTTATTGATGTTTCTGCAAGAGACGGCAGGGTAAGATCAGGTGTCAGTAGTTTAAGATGATATTTATAAAGTATTTATTTCTATTTACGTCACAAAAATCCCGTAAGTTGGGTCCTGGCCCCCAGGCAATGCCTCCCCCAGGCAGGGGAGAGCCTTGGCAGTGGGCCGGGGTCCTGGAGATGCCTTCCCCGGGACATCCCTGGCATGTGCCCGGCGGTGGCGGAGCTCTCACCCTCACTCCCCGCCCTTCCCCAACCCTCTGCTTTGCCCCCCCTGCAGCTTAAACTACTTCTTCCCTGAGCGGTGGCTGGACAGCCCACCATGTCTTCCCAAAGGAGGCAATTCCTACCTGCCCCATCTACCTCTGGAGGGGGGAAGCCCGCTGTCTCGGATGGCTGGGGCACCCATGTCCACGCAAATGTATCACCTAGCTTCAGAGCTTGGTCCTGCTGGAGGGAAAAGGAGGGCTCTGGGGACGGCGACGGCTCTGCCTGTCACCTCATGTGGGGCTGTCCTTCCCAACCAAAAGCACGTAGGCCACCTCCGCTATCCCGGCCTGGCAGCCCCGGGGGGGCTTGTCCGAAGAGATTCCCCCCCTCTTAGGGCAGGACGCCGAGGGTCCCATCCCTGCGGGGAGTGTGGAGGTTCAGGTGGCCGCTTCCAAAGCTGGATGGGAAAGTTCCCCAGGAGCTGGGGCTAGGAGCGACCATCTCAATCCACAGGATCCTCGTCGCCCTTTCCCAAAAGGGCTGTCACATCCCTTCTCCTCCCAGCAGGACGACAGGCTCGAGGCAGGTCAGAGGGGCAGGGGAAAGGCTGGATTGTAGCTGGCATTTTGTCACTCCTCTTCCCCCACTGCAGAAGCGAGCGCCCACCTCCTTCCCACCCTGCCTCCATCGGCACATTAATCCAGGGGACTTCCCATGGTGGAGGTGGCTTTGCCGAAAAGACCTTTTCCTCCAGCCATCACCGCTTCCCACCTCCCTCTCCTCCTTCTCCTGTCTCTCACCCATGGGGGGATGCTTTCGTTTGGGGCTTCCCGAGCGGCTGGGAGCATCCGGCACAGCTCCGGGCAGGAAGGCGAGCATCTTCCTCTGCACATCTCCCAGGCACCCC
>NW_009210107.1:0-355 GCF_000690835.1 Fulmarus glacialis
GGCTCAGCCCTTGAAGATCTGCCAAATTCCTGGAATAGCTTTCCCCGGGGAGGGCGGCGGGAGGGAGGTGTTGCGCCTTGTTTACAGTCAGAAATCTCACATCCGAGAGGGCCCCCCCGCCGTTTTCTCCATTAAAGTCACTCCATCGTGCTGTCGTGTCCGAGACGTTTGCACTGTTGTGAAATTTTTTTATTTTATTACTATTTTTAAGCTAGACCCTTTTTTTGGGCCCCGGTCCTGTCCCCGGTCTCAATGCTCTAGATCTTTTGCTGTGCAAAAGAAGACTCTACTTGTGGCTGTTCACCTGTACATAGGGAAATGTATGCAAATACATTTTGTTATTTTTAAGAACACC
>NW_009210107.1:417-4278 GCF_000690835.1 Fulmarus glacialis
GGTTGCTGTGGCGATTTGGCCTCTTGTGTGTGCGGTCCTGTAAGAAGATGGGGGGGGAAGAGATCCCTTGGGGTGTGTTGTAGCTACAGGAGGGCACCGCACAGAAAGGCCCTCGCAAGCACCGAGCATGATTCCTGAGCCAGCGGGAAATCTAACACTGTGGGGAAACACACCGGGCACTTAGGTCTCTCACAAGACACAGGGATGAGATTTTCTCTCTGCAGCCTCTAACGATGGGCAGGAATGTGCGAGCAGCCTCATGGGGTGGATCGGAGGCTCGAGAAACGTAACTCTGCCATTCTGAGGCTGCCATGGGGCTCATGCGGGGCGAGCTGCCCCTTGCCTGGCAGCGCGCTCATGGGCGCTGGGAGTGCCACGCAGCCCTCGCGGGGTTTGCAGTCGGGCGCCGCCACTGCAGATGATCCCTCACTGCTTGCAGTGCCAGCCCGAGACAATTTCATAACCTCACCCAGGCTAAGCAGCGAAGTTGATTAGCCACAGGACTGCTGCGGTATTTTTAGCTGTAAATCTGTTTGTAAGTGGCAGGCTCCCAGGGCAGTAGAGATGTTCCGGTTTCATTTGTCCCCAAGTGGAGGTATCAATTAAGAGATAATTAATCTGGCATTTCTGATGTCTAAATGTTTTCCACTGTGCCTGTGCTGCAATCGGGCGAGTTGCAGGAATGTCAATGAAAAGCCCAACCAGCTGCCGGGGCCAGGCCGCGCTCCTTGTGCAAGGAGCCAGCCTCCGAATTTGTAAATATCTCATTAAAATAGATTGCAAAATTTGCCACCGCACCGGCGAGAAGCTTTTACCATTGCCTCAGTGTGAGTCAGTCTGAGGAGGGAGGCACACCGGGGTGGTTTGCATAGGAAGGGGTAATGGTGAGAGGGAGGAGCCCCCCTCAGAGCAGACACCTTCTTGTCCAGGTCCCACTCAGCCCGTCATGGGCAATGAGATGCGGCAGGTGACAGTGGCCACAGCTGGATTTGAGCACACTCAGGCCAGCACTGCTGAGACGAACCTCACAAAAGAAAAAGTGCCTCTTGCAGCTCTTTCTCAGGCAAAGCTCCCCTCGCCTTTCCCAGGGAGGGAAGGGGCAGGCGATGAGGGGGAAATGAAACACCGGGAAAAGCTTATCCTGCAGTGCTTTCCCCAGAGTGGGGGCTGAGAGGCTGCCTTGCCCGCAGCAGGGCACCTTCAGTGCCCTGGAGATCACGAGTACCCCAAGTGTACGCCCAGGGCTCTGTGTCACTGTCTGGTCTCTCCTGGGGTGGGGGGAGCGGGCAGCACTGGGAGAAGGGCAGTGATACGGCACCCCGAGAGCAGGGCACGTCAGGCATGCCAGGGAACGCACGGACTGGTTTGAGCTAATCCCAGTTGCTGAATGACCAGGCGGTGTTTGCTTTTACATCCTCTGTGTGTGCTTAAAGGCAGTTAATGGCATTAGCTCAGTCAATGCCTTTCCTCTCTCCAGAAGAGCCATCATGTCTGCAACAGTATGGAAAGGTTTTTATCGCATGCTGGAACTGAAAGCAGAATTCCCCGAGCAGCACCAGCAGCAGCCAGGGCCTGAAGCATTTCCCCTTGAAGCCATTAGCAGGGCTACTGTGCAGTTTTCTTAGAGGCCTGTACAGATCATTAGCTGTAAATGTAGGGTCCAAATCCCTTTCTGCCTGGGATATTTTGGTACTAGAACCATTGAGAAAAAGAAATCATACAGATATCTGCAGTGCTAGTGCGAGGTTATTCATGTGTGCTTAACTGCTGTGCCCTCCCCGTAGCAGCATGCATGGGCCTGCAAATGAGAACAAGTGCATGTGAGGAGAAAAAGGTCATTATATTTTCTGCACAGCAAGTCTGAAGGAGCATCTCCCTAGGATGAGAGGAGGAGAGAGCGAGACCTTCTCTGGAACAGGTTCGAGTAAAGGGCTGAGCTGCTAATGATTTTCCTTTGAAACAAGTAGCTTCTTGCCAAGCTGAAAAGCCTGCTGCTGGCTGGTGGGGCGGCAGCCCAGGAGAAGAGCAGGGCTTTGGGAAAGGCCTCTGTGGGACACGTAGCCTCTGCTGACTGCCGTTTGAGGCCGTTCCTGTCTCAGGCTGTGCTCCCATCGGTGGAGGACAAACTGTTCTGTGGTCTCTGCTCAGCGCTGGGGCTGATGCCAGCCCCTGTGCCAGGGCTGCTCCCCGCAGACGAGGTGCAGCGTCCCACCGAGCGCAGCACGGCCCCTGCTCAGGCTGTCAGCAAAGACGCGCGTTCCCCCATCTATTGGGCTCCATCCACCAGTGCCAGCTCAGCTCTACAGCCGGGGATGGTGAATCAGCCCCTGACGCAGCTGAGGTGCGTGGGCTGCGCAAAGAGCAGCGCAGCCTCTGAAACGCTGCTCCCCACCAGCCAGCAGCCCCGTCCCACCGCCGCTTTCCCAGGGACGGGCCTGCAACGGGAGAGCAAAGGCAGCCTGATTGCTCTGCCGAGAGGTTTGGACTGTGTGGGGAGAAGTCAAATGTGGGAGCAGATGTTTGCAGGATTACAAGTCAAGCATTACTATCTGCCACTGGTGCAAATCACTGCCCTGCTCACCGACACATCAGCCGGGGCTCGGCAGGTCATGCTCCTGCCTGGGCTCAGGCAGCCCTTGGAGGGTTCCAGCACAGCAAGGTTGAACACTGAGCTCCACACACCGCCGACCTAGCAGACAGCAGGTGATGAATTGGCCAGAAAATACCCATAACAAATGATACAACACCAGGAAAGGCAATGATCCTGCTCCAAAGACTTCAGCTGCTGGTTCGAAACTGGCACGTGGGGCTGATGCTTTGGCAAGTCGGCTTAGGTACCCCACCAGCTGCCTGAGATTTCCAGAGCATGTTACGGCTAAACGGAGCATGTGATTATTCCAGGCAACAACAATGATTCTCTGAATATGAAGAGATTAAGGGAAAAAGAGCACTTGTTGCTAATACTATTTGTTGACTTTGTGTATTTGCTGGTGTACTCCCGACTTGCTCCTGCACATAGGTAATGAGGCCGAGGGGGGCCACACAAATGTGGAAGTCTTTGCAGGATCCCACGTGCAGCTTCTTGTTTTTCTCCGCCCTTAGCATGCCCTTCTCCTGTCCTTAGGTCATCCTCATCCACAACTGGAAAAAATATCATTTACAACCAGAAAAATTAGCCAGTGGTCAAGTGGAGCGAGCCAGGTCACGAAATGACTTTTAGCCCAGACTGCGGTACTGATTTAGATCCAGAATTATTTGCAGTCAGTCTGGTGACATGCCTGTACGGGTGACATCCAGTTTGTCTGGCCAGGGGCGGTGCTGCGAGAATTGCTGTCTGAGGGGCTGGTGCAAGCTCTGGTTGCATGTCACCAGGCCAGTGGTGCAAACCTCTTGCTTTTTGGGGTCTAGAGGCAATACCCAGCATCGAGTACAGCGCCAGCCCCTGGGGCAGTTCCGAGTCACCTTCAGCACACACACTGTGACTCTCACGGGGAAGCAGGAAGGCACCAGGATTTCCTCCTCGGCGATGTGTTGGAGAAGAGCAGCTGACCTGTCCCACTGCTGTTACTCATCCCCAAGACACCGCAACTGTCCTATTGCCCAATTTTCAGCCATCACACCAAAACTCCCCATTAATTAGGGGGAAAGCCCGCAAATCTCAGCCTGCAAAGGAGGTGTGGGGCCAGATCTCCTGCCTTCATACCTTCCAAGGGGGTGTGGGTGACAGGAATGCACAGCCCCCCCCGGTGAGGACCTCTTTCCTGGGTGAGGGTGGCCAGGGTCCCATCAGTGATGGAAAAAATCTGCAGGGCTGCAAGCAGTGCACAGTGCCAGCCAGCTTCTCTTGGAGTCGGGAGGAAA
>NW_009210108.1:0-3637 GCF_000690835.1 Fulmarus glacialis
GGAGCCCCTCTCCCAGCCCGACCTTCCCCCCAGCCGCCCTCCTCCGATGGGACAGCACTTCTCACCCATCCATCATCCCGTGTAATGGCGTCGCGGGGGGCAGCAGGGACGGCAGGACGGCTCTCCAGCCGGGCTGAACCCCCGGCGCCCTCGTTAAGGACAGCCAGGGCTCGTCACAGAAACATGCAGATTCTGGCTCTTATTTGAGGCAGGTTTGAAATAGCAGTGAAGGTTATTGAAAACATAACCAAAGCTCCTCCTTATTTCATTAAATACAAATGTGAGCGGGGTCATCAGTTTTTATAGGGGCTCGTAAAGCATCCCTCTTGTTCAAATAGGCTATCAAATCACCCAAGGCTTCTCTCCATGAGGAGTGCAATAAAACCAGAGTTTCTTCTTTAAGAAACTCATCTCAACATCATAATAAAATAACCTTAAATAATACAGTATGGAACAGTTTTTCAATAACATAATTATAGGTTTCCATTTTTTTCCTGGCAGGTCATTTCTTGGTATCTATTTTGGATGCCATATTGCAGAGGAAGGGGGTAGTGGGAAAGCATGGGAGGATTTTGAGGCATGTCCTCAGGTCACAGCAGATCACCTTGCCTCTCCTTTGTGCGACGCAGACATGGGGAGGCCCGGGAAAGCCGGGCCGGCTGCTGCCTGATCCCTCTGTAGCCTGCAGAGACAGGACAGCAAAAGCGAGGGCCAGCTCTGCGCTTACCAGGCTCCCCGCGGGCCGCTGGCCATGTTTCTGGGCACCGCAAGTCCTGTTGCACACCCTCTGCCGAGCAAGCTGGCTAGCGTAGGGATGGTCAATCACTAGGTGATCTTGTGACTGTGGAGGATGAAGGAGGAACATCCATTGACGGTGCAAACATGGACGGGGCAGCAGCAGTTGGTATCATTCAAAGCTTTTACAGTCATCTTCGTCCTCGCTTCTGGGCGATGCGAAGCCTGGGAGGACACAGCGTTCGCCTTCTTCCACCACGGGAAAGTGCAATTCCTGCAGGAGCATGCACATTTTGTGGACAGATTAAAACATTTAGCAGTGTATCTGTTTTCTGCTTCCTTTTTTTACATAATTGGTAGCTGACCCGCCTGCGCCATGGTGTGTCATTAGTCCCCCAGGAAATGGATTGCTGGGCAGAAAGTGGGTGGGCTGGCCAAAGGGCAATGCAAATGGTGTTTATGTTTCAGACCTGTCACGTAAAGGGATTTTAACCCTGTACTTATTTACCTAAGCTGTATCTCCCCTTTACTTGGAGCAACGGTCTGATTTTTAACGTACAGGTGGCCATGGGGTGTTACTGGTTCCACTTGGGAATTCTAGCTTCAATTTTAGGGAAGGTGTGTTATTTTTTGCATGCTTACATTTGAAGATTTATTCACAAATAATAATTACTAGATGTTTGCGGAATGCTTTAAGTCTGAGCTACTTCAGGGCAATGCACACAAAAAAATCACACCAGGGTGGTGTAATTTTAAAGCCATCTCCTATATAAAAGTCACATGCCTGAGCATACATACACACACATCCCATCCCACACACTGTACATTCATGTAAAAAATCAATCCATGTACATCACCTGCACATGTTTGCAGATAATACAAAGTTGTGTTTAAAAAAAAGAAAGAAAGAAAAGCCTCAAGTGGCAGAGCGGTTAAGGAACTCCTAGGTGTTTTTAATAACATTGATCAGACCAAATGAAAAAAGCCAGAGCAGTGGGAGACAGGAGCAGCCAGCAGATGCTGACATTCTATCACAGCAGACACATATTGACTAGCGGTCTGAACAAGTCACTCACTCATCAGCGGCCAGCCTGATTGAGTTGCCTGCAGCCAGTAAATGAGCCTTCCATCCACTGTGGGTCGAAATGAACTGCAATCTTTTCAGACCTCGTTGTTGGCCAAATGAGAGATTTAAAACCCCGGAGGACTCCAAATGAATTTACCAAGGAGCCACAGTGACTAACAAAGCTACAATACATCAGAGCGTGGGGCACTGGGTATTACACTTACTGCTCGGTGATCAGCACTGGGTATTACACTCGCTGCTCAGTGATCAGCCTGCACTGAGCAATGCAGAGGTAACCAGATTAACCAATGCGAGGTGTGTAAACCTTTTATGGTTTCTTTAAGGATTTAAAGATTTTGATGAGAAAACACTACAAGTTTCCCAGGGGAAATTTGCTGTTATTGATTTAATGTTTGCTTGCATGCTACCTGTCAATTTTCCAAGAGCTTCAGCAACAAAATTCTTATTTGATATTTGACAGATCTCTTGCTGGTTTGCATGAGCAGAGCAGTGGTGTGCAGATAGCAAAAAGGAAAGAGAGGCAAGGTGCCTCCTACATACACCCTTTTAACCAAGACCTAATCTCAGACTAAGACTGTTCCACGACCAACTACAAGCTCCAAACTCTTCAGAGGATGGCTAGGGACAAATCAGACCTGCAGTCAAATGAGGAATTTTCGATCTCGTATAGGGTCTGGTTTGATTAAACATCTCACATTCATGCAAATGCACATGCATGCTAACACGCTGTATGTGGTCAGGATGAAGAGGGATTTCATTTACTCTTCCTCCTGACTTAGACCCGGATTAGAAAGTTCAGGTTTCTCAGGTCCATCCTGGCATCCTAGAAGCGTGTTTGCTGTACTAAAACCAGAAATGTGAGAGGAACACACAACACTGCTGGGCTCAACCAAAGTCATCAGAGAACCTCCAAAGTGTCAAATGTTGAGCTTAGCCTGAATCAGCGCAAAGACCACGGAGGGCATGAACCAAGAAATGAGTCCTGCCTCCTATGTTCCCCGCAGGTATGAGAAGGGATTTCTCAGGCTCTCTCCGGTTTGAAGGACCCAGCGTGCCTGGGAGGAAGGCAGAGCTCTCTTCGTCCAGCGCCTGCCTTCTGGAGATCAGTGCTGCTCCCCTGGGCAGTGATTATTCCATTGCTAACATTTTCATGATAACAAATTGTTCGCTAGCTGGGGAGACAAAAGCAATGCTCCTTCCCTCTTACAGCTAATTCCTCCCCCTGTTCAGGTGCTGACCTGCTGTCTCCCTCGCTCGAGGAAAGCACCGTGTGTAATGATTCAGGCCAAACTCCGCTCCCCGCTCTCCCTAGGTGCTCTCTCCCGGTCAGTGCACCCCCAGCACCACACAGTTCTGTTCTTGGGTTACTTCATTCCAGTAAAATGGTTTGTCATCTTCATTTTTTTGGTGTAGTGTCCTGAAGGAATATGCTCTGAAATGCCTTTGGCAAGAGCCTCTAATCTGGAAGAGTCATTTCTCCCTCTGCCTCTCATGGTACAGGAGCAGTGCAGTGGTTGCTGGCTGGAAAATTAGCCCAGGGAACTCTCTCCTCTGTCTGTCTCTCACCTCATTAGACTAGTGAGAAAATGTAATTGTAAGTCTCTGAGGCTTTCTCCTCGCAGGCTGGTGGGGGATCGTGCTTCACAAGGGCTAGCAGAGAGCAAACCCTGCACCCTGGCTGTTAGCACTACGCTTTAGCCGAGCCTTCCCACCGGGGTGACACGTCGTCCCCCGCAGCCCCCGCACAGTCTCCGTCCATGAGCAAAGTGCAGGTGCTCCCCGCCGTGCCTGGCGACCCCTCCCCACACCACCCGG
>NW_009210109.1:0-350 GCF_000690835.1 Fulmarus glacialis
CGGTTCCCCCATCCCGCCGGCGCCGGGACGGCCAAAATTGGGGTGTAGGTGACTACAAGTAAGTGGCACCCACCTCTCCGGTGACGATGAGCTTCCCGTCGGGTGAGAACGCCAACGCGCTCAGGGTTTTCCTGGAAAATATTGGGTTTTCTTTAACAACTGGGCTACTCCGGAGGGAAAACTAAAGGTTTTCTTGGGAGGAGAAGGGGGGAAAAATACTGGAAGCTGCGTAAGTGTTGCTCCTGAAACCTGATGTACAGCACAACCTGTGTTTGGGGGGTACCTGGAGGTGTTTGGGGGGGTTCCTGGAGGTATTTGGGGGTACTGGGGGGTATTTGGGGGGGGCTTGG
>NW_009210110.1:0-1614 GCF_000690835.1 Fulmarus glacialis
CCCCAATTTTAATCTTCCTGAGCTATTTTCTGGAATCTGAGATTCACAGTTCGCCAGACCTCTCCGTCCTGAAACATGCAGGCTTCATCTCCCCTACAGCTATGTATTTTAAAAGGCGTTTCCCACCTAGTTTTCTTTTCTTTTTCACTGTCCTTCAAGGTAGGAAATATACGAGTTCACAGTGACTCGGTTGTAGAAGCATTCTCGTTTTTCGCATTATTTTCTACATTCTAACATCGAGGGGGGAAACACGCAGCCCTCATCTGCCCTGTTGACTGAAAGGCAATTTAGAGGAAGGTAGGACCGACAATGCACGAAGGCACAGATAATGAAAAAAACCGCAAACAAACCTTAAACCAAAGCAAAGCCCCTTTCTGTTTTCTGCTACGTACAGGTAAAACGAAAGGTAATGTGGAAAGCTAATCCCATCACTTGATCAAGCGATTATTCAAGATTTTTCCAAAAGATAAAAATATTAACCTGTGTGTAAGGCAGGAGGGGGAGACCATGGTTGGGGTGTATGTAACTCTGAGGCAGCGTAGACGGTTTTGGAGCCTGCAGCTTTCCTCACCGGGTCGGAATTGTGTTTTCTTTCGATCCTTCGTTTTGCACTCCCGTGCCTGGAGTTTTAGGTCTCTCCCGCCGCCTTGGGCAGCTTGTCTTCGCAGCTCCAAGCCTGAAGAGCATTCTGCTAATCTGATTAGGATTGAACTATCCACTGTCCAACAGTTTTAGCAAGACAATCTTCCTATACGCTTTTTCTGTATTGGAGTAAATAAATGAGCTGAATTCAGTACTTCTGAAATTTGTGCGAGACAATATTTGGGTAGGAAATAAACGTCTCCCTACTCCGCCCGCACCCTTCCCGCACCCTCACACACACACACCCCCGCCGTGGATAAATTATACTGCCCAAAATGTATGGTGCCTTTGTTCACCACTAGTTCCTAGTTGCTATGGAGAGTTTTACGCCTTGGTAAACTATATTTCACCTCCTCCCGGTGAAAGCTATTCTTTTCCTAAATGCACACTTTGCAGACTCCGGTCCTTCCCCCCCGCCCCCCCGCCCCGCCCCGTGTCGGCTGCGCTTCCTCAGCCCACGCTGGTCTGCCCCGGGCTGAAGCCGCGTTTTCCCACTCCTCGGAGCTCAGCTCGCCCTCTAGCACTTGCCCAATTGTTTGACCACCGCCAGATGCTCTCCTGCTTCTCCTCGGTTTCATTGTCCCCTATTTTTTTTGAAGGTTTCTGAAGGATAGTCCCTCTATCTGAGAGCCGCAGTTAACCGTGGCACACGTCGTCTCCAAATCAATGAGAGGTGCCCGGGCTGAAAGCGTGGACAATGGGATTTTACCGAGCATGAAGCATATTACCCCCAAACCCGTCCTGACAGGCCATGCTAAAGCACTTGAATGACTTTCTTGAAACGAGACCTTTCTGAAGGCTCCTCCCTTTAGGGAATTACACCGTCCGGGAAAGATAGGCATGAAACTGCACGGGGGCACCCCAAGGCTTTGTAAATAGGACGCGGGGGGTTCTTTGTCGCAAGGCTCCGCCGCTTCCACCCCAAAGCCAGGGACTAGCGTGCTTTCCCTGGGCGGCTGCTCCTCACTCCAC
>NW_009210110.1:1695-2191 GCF_000690835.1 Fulmarus glacialis
TCAGTTCAGCCAGCTCCTACTGACTTTGCCAGAGGTGTCCCGATTTTAGGAATGAGGACTAGGAAGGACTTCCGTGTCTCCTGCTAGCACCCCTTACCATCTCAACACACCGCTGTTACAGCGAAGCGCCTCGAGAGTCTCCAAACTTTGGTTTGCTAATCCTCACTTTCGCAAAGTTTCCTCCAACAGCAGGATGGCTCACTGCACGTAAAAGTCAACGGCCTTTCCCTTCAACCTCTGCTAACGAAAGCCTCCCGTTACATCTGTACCTGCACACCCGGGGCCCGGGGCCTCGGCTCCTTTGCCAGCCGCCCTCCCCTTCGGGACCGCCCCTGTCTCACGGCTCCTCCTGACATTACTCAGCAGAGGGGCGGCGGGGCCGGAGCCAGCAGGCAGGCAGGCAGGCAGGCAAGGCCCTGCCCGCCCCATATGCATAATCTCTGCTTTCCCTCCCGCCGCCCGGGCAGCGGGGGTCGGCTCCCACCGCTCCCCCACG
>NW_009210111.1:0-570 GCF_000690835.1 Fulmarus glacialis
CCTGCTGCCAGCTTTCCTCCTCTGCCAGCCCTCTGCCAGCCCCGCGGCCATGCGGCTCGGCAGCATCACCATCCTGCTGGGCCTCCTCCTGCCCGCACCCGGGGGCACCCAGGTGAGCCCCCAACCTCTGCCTCGCCCTCCCGCTGCCCCGTGTGACGAGCGGGCACAGGGAGACCCACGCGTGACCTGTGCCACCCCTCGGTGCCCTCCTCTCTCCCTGCAGGCTCCAACCAACACCGGGCTGAAAGAACTGACCGGCAGGATTTGGCCAAGGAAATGTAAGAGGCGGCCGCGCTCCCCACCCCTTCGGGCGCCTGCATCTGGCTTGTAAAAACCAACAAAGCAACACCCCAAAAAAAAAAAAAAGCATTTCAGGGGGGCAATAGATTTCCCGCTTTGCTTTGCGCCCCCCCCAAAATTAAGGGGCTCCCAGCTCCGTCTTACCCCAAAATCACCCAAACTCTCCGAGCATTGAGCCCTGGCTGGTTTCCCTTTGCTGGCGGCGGTGGGGAGCTGCGGGGGCAGTGGTGCCGATGTCCTGGACCTATCCAGCCCGTTCACCGGATCAAC
>NW_009210111.1:698-1010 GCF_000690835.1 Fulmarus glacialis
TGATGCACTGCGACCTTTCCTCGCTGATTTTGTTCCCCTCTTCCAGCATCCTGGGCATACAAGCTGTGGAGCCGCCAGAGGAGGGCGAGATCTCAGAAGAGGTGGAACCAGGTATAAAGGTCTTCTCCAGCAATGCCTGGGCTCGATGGGGTCCCCACCAAGCCCAGGCGGGACCGGAGGAGGACCGCGACCACCTCCACCCCCCCCAGGATGATGCCAGGGAGGACGATGCCCGCAGGCCACCCCGGATGCTGTCCCTGGAGGTGCAGAGTGGCCCGGAGGAAGACCGCGACCATCTCCACCACGGCTGAG
>NW_009210111.1:1204-1487 GCF_000690835.1 Fulmarus glacialis
GGGGCCGCGAAGGGTGAGCTCGTAGCCGCCCCTGGGGCCTTGCGAGGGGACTCGTCCCTCCCTACCCACCTTTGAGCCCCCCTAATAAACCCATTCCCCCCGGCTCCACGTCCTGGTGGGCTCCTCATTGCTGCCAGAAACCTATTGCTAAGTGCAGGGCCCCCAAATCTGGAGGGTCCCCCTCCTTGGGCTCACCCCAAGACCCCGGGCAGCCTTGGGGCGGGGGACTCAGCCCATCACACCGGCCTCAGTTCAGCCCAGGCAGGGCTGAGGCCGGGCAAAC